>NC_056737.1:548263718-548364820 GCF_019279795.1 Protopterus annectens
AGAGGATGGATACCAATGCTGGAGTCCCATACATACCTCTCAACCTCTAACAGCAATAAATCTATACAAAGCCATAAAGACATGTGGGGCTAAGGCCCCAAAACAGGGGCAATTGTTCAATATTGCTCTTACATGCATAGAAAGGTGATAGAGTAACAGGTTTTGCAGTAGCATGAATTATCTGAAGGGTAAGAAGTCTTAAACTCAAATGTCTGTCATTACTTTCTAACTTCAGTCTTTAATGATTTCCCAGTAATTTTCCAGACAACCGCAATGTTATGAAAAATGGACCCCAAATATGAAGCAAACATCTGGACATTTGGTGAAAACCTGTACAATTGAGAGGTATGGCCTACCCCTGACACACCCGTGTTCCCATGGAAGTGCAGTAACAGTTATGTTTGCAAGGTAATAGCAGCAGACTACCCATTCCCAGGGCTGTCTTAATCAACTTGCTAATATGTTCCATTTCCACAATATGCAGGGGTCAATGTGCAATGTATGTGTGTGGTTTATAGTGTCAGGAAGTAGACATCACTGACTGGTGGCTGTTGTGGCTTACTGGGCTAAGTGCATTACTGTCGGTGACAGGGTACATGATTCGAGACTGGCTGTCTCTACTATTTTGCATGTTAGCTACACCTACAGTAAGAGTTCTACAGACTGTCCAGAAGTCAATATTTGTTACTGCAGGAAAGCAGGACAATGGAGGGACAGGGGGCCACAGATATGGACAGTATACAGCTTTGAGTAACCTAGATGGTGCCTAGTAGAACAGCAGGTTGTGACAAGCCAGTCCAGTGCCAGAATACAAAGGCTGCCATGTAACTGTGTCAGTACTGACAACAAGTCAGTGAGCCCATGAATGTCAGGGTTTCCCAGAATGTCCACACATATGCCTCATATATCTGTTCTGTTTGTCATAACATTGCATTTGTCTGGAAAACTATTGGCAAACCAATACAGGTTGATGTGAAAACATTAATGACAGACGGTTGAGATACAGAATTCATACCAGTTAGAAAATTCAAGCTAATACAAAACTATTCTACCAACTGTCTACGTTTGGATGTGCAATATTAAGATGCTATCCCCATGTCTGGTCCTGTGTCCAGCTGTGATATATGGTTCTGTCAAGATACATGGCTATAAGAGTTTGAGAGGTATGGCCAACATGTAGTCTTAGAAGAACAGTGCAACACAAACTGTCTGAGGACTATAGCAGCTGTATGGGGTACAATACTGGCCAACCTGCTAAACAGGTACAGTCAGAAGTATGCAGTCCATAACCCTGTGTGTGATGTTATGACTTTTACTCCAGTCACACCATAACTACAACTACATAAGAGCAGCAACTGTAGACAAAGCCTGTGACTGGAGCAGAGCAGGACAAAGAGAGACATATAAGGGGAAGGAGGAACCACTGTCCAGACAAACATAGAATATGCTGACTAGAATACTTTGTGCAGTAGCATGGGTTCCCTGCAGTGTATGGAGTCAGTAGACAAATGTCTGTCAGAGGTTCCTCACATTGATCTATACTGATCTGCCACTGACATACTAGCACATCACAGTGCTGTGCAAAATGTACTCAGATATGTAAAACTCTGCTCAGTCCAATACAGTCTGTACCCACCCTAGATATGACTCAGTTAATAAGAATAGCACACAGCCAGGAGATACCTCAGACAGTATATCAGGGAGTTGCTGAACTGTTTACAGAGGTTCATCAGCCAATCGGCTGTAGCACACAAAATCCTGGACTGGAGAAGAGGCAGGTCTGACCTGGAGTCCCACTCTTACCATTGATGGTCATACTGGGCATGTTCGTACACTTGGCTACTTTCAGCCCATGTCTGAACCCACATCTGACTATAGAACTGGGATTATATATATCCCTTATTCATACAGACAGCTATGTACACATTAATGTCTATCTCCCCAACCCCATCAGACATGTTTAGCCCCATCTATCTGTATGTGGTGCATATAAGATTTATCTGGATCTTTTGACTGTGATATACATACAGATATATAGGTAACATATACAAATATATACTTTAGAGAGAGAGACAGAGAGAAAGAGACAGAGAGAGAGATACACACACAGACACACACAAACACACACACACCCACACACATACACACACACACACACACACACACACACCCTGAAAGGTATAGAGTGATGTACTGCAACAGCCACACACATATCAATTTTAGCCAGTGGCACGTGCAAATACTATGGTGAGGCCAATTGTGTAATAGTAGGTATGGAGGGGTTGCAATCTCACATCAGTCGCTGTGTGTGTGTGTGTGTGTGTGTGTGTGTGTGTGTGTGTGTGTGTGTGTGTGTGTGTGTGTGTGTGTGTGATTTGTATGTATTACACAAACAGCAGAATACATACACCCAACAGACCTATGTCTTGGCCCTGCGAGTACTGTCCTCCACAACAGTGGTCACCTTGTCAGCAGCTGCTGATATCATCCACACCAACAGCACTGCCAGACACTCTCTACATGTGTAAATCCTGTGGTGCATGTGATAGGTACATAGTGCTATAGTGTAAACAGTTAGGTAGTTGTTCAATTCCCAACAGTGAGTGTGTGTGTGCGAGTGTGTGTGTGTGTGTGTGTGTGTGTGTGTGTGTGTGTGTGTGTGTGTGTGTGTGTGTGTGTGTGTGTGTGTGTGTGTGTGTGTGTGTGTGTGTGTGTGTGTGTGTGTGTGTGCGTGCGCGTGTGTATGTGTGCGTGCATAAGTATATTCCCTTGTGGCTGCGTGTATTACCTGACTTTATGTGTCCAATGCCAATACATTTTGAGGCCTGTTAATGCCTCATTGACCTACTTTACAGGGCCTGCTCATGTCATCCACCATAGATACAGCATTGGACACTTCCCAAGCATATAACCTATATGGTGCATATAATAAGTACATAGTACTATGGTGCATACAACTAGATAGGTAGGGGTTCTAATTTCCATGCTGCCAACTGTGTGTGTGTGTGTGTGTGTGTGTGTGTGTGTGTGTGTGTGTGTGTGTGTGTGTGTGTGTGTGTGTGTGTGTGTGTGTGTGTGTGTGTGTATGTGTGTATGAAGCTGTTGTGTGTGTGTGTGTGTGTGTGTGTGTGTGAGACTGTGTGTGTGTGTGTGTGTCTGTGTGTGTGTGTTTGTGTGTGTGTGTGTGTGAGTGTTTGTGTTGGTTATACTATTTTGAGGCCAGTTCCACCCTGTTGACTCCCCCCATTGCATTAATATACAGGGTCTATTAGTGTCATCTACCTTAGATGCACTGTTTGACACTCTGCAGGCCATACCTCTCAACTGTATAGAGTTTTGCAGAATGTCCAGATGTTTGACTGATATATTTGGTCTGTATCTCATAAAATTGTGGTTTCCTTGCAAATCACTGGCAAATCATTGAGAGTTTAAGTCAGAAAAGAATGACAGACATTTGAGTTTCAGACTTTATACCCTTCACAAAAGTAATGCTAATGCGAAACCTGTCACTCTATCACTTATCTAAGTTTGTAAGAGCAATATTTAAAAAGTGTCCCTATTTTTGGGCCTGTATCCCCCCCATTATTGAATGTTTTGTCCACATGCATTGCTCTAAGAGGTTGAGAGGTATGCCCCATGCATATAAGCTCTGTGATGCATGCAATAAAGACATAGCTCTATAGTACATACAATTAGATAGGTAGAGGTTCTAATGTCAATACCGACAACTGTGTAAGTGTATGTGTCTGTGTATGCATATCCCCTGTAGCAGTGTGGCTGTCTTGCCTGTGTGTGTGCAATGGTTACATCATTCTGTGTGCCCCCTGTTAACTCCACCATCACCAACCTACTCAGGGCCTACATGTGTCATCCACCTTAGATGCAGAGCTAGACATTTACAAACACAATAGCACTGTGGCACATGCAAAAAGGCAGGCTATAGTGTACATAGATAGGTGTTGTAATCTCAAAACTGGCAACTCTCTGTGCATGTGTGTTGGAATGCATGTCCCCCTACATCAGTGTGTGGGTGACACAGTTATACCATTTTAAGGGCCTGTTAACCTCAAAGTGGCAATCCTTACAGCACCTGCAGATGTCATCCACCTGAATAGTAGTGGCAGACATTGCAAAATTATATAAATTCCATGGTTCATGTGCTATGTATATAGCGCTATCGTATGTAAAACTAGGCAGGTAGGGGTTCTAGTATCAACAAGGGCAGTTCATGAGTGGGTGTGTGTGTGTATGTATATGTATCCCCTTGCAGCAGTATGACTGTGTTATGTCCCAAAACATACTTATTGACCACTTAGTAAAAGACATAAGGATAAAGCCATACAGAAAAGTGGGACAAAGCCCAAATTTTAGGGTCAATCTTTAAATATTGCTGAGACAAACATAGAAGGTAAATGGCATAACAGGTTGTGCATTTGCATGCATTTTCTGAAGGGTATGAAGTCTGACAGAAAAATATCTGTCACTGTTGTGAATGTCAGTCTTTAATAAATTCTCACAAATTTGCCAGAAAGTCACAATGTTATGATAAACAAAACAAAAATATGTGGCAAACATCAGGCCATTCTCTAGAAATATTTAGAGGTGAGTAGTATGGCCACCAGCTGTCCCACCCTGTAGGTTGCAGTCCATATTTGGCCAGATGTGACCTGTGATAATGACTCAAACAATACAGAGGTCCCCAGAGTGTAGGACAACAAACATTTCTTAACGTCGCCTACTAGTTGCATAAAGCAGTTATTTAATATCAGAAGCACCTTAATGTTATGAGAAGTAGCATAACCTAAGGTAATGTGAGACAAAGAAGCTGTTGTATTGGCAAACCAAGGAAAGTCTTGTCTGTTGCACTTGCCATGAGTATGGTATGTCCTGCCAACTGTCACGATAGTAGAAGACGTGTCCCACATTGCATGTGTGATAAGGTGGCAACCCTACACTGTGTTGTCTACATGTGTGCAATATGTAGACATGTATAGGCCCTGTGAGTAGCTGCCTCCCCCAGTGATCCACATTTATCTAGGCATGAATGCTAACTGCTAGCACCCACATGTGTAGGTACAGCCTAAGGCTGTGGCAACTGTAAGTAGTATGCTGTCTGTCATTGACCCAAAAACTGATGTTAACACACTGCAATGGGATCATGCAGCAGGTATGGAATGGTGCCAAGGTCCTGGCCTCAAGCTGAATGCAGAAAATATTACCAGCATACCATACAGCTAGGACATGGACTCACTATTTCCCATAGCAATGACAACCCCATAAACCTGGTTACTCAGGTTGATAACACTGTTGCATTCAGTCATCAAGTAGTGGCAGTGGTCAGAAAAGGCTTGGACATGGTTCACCACATAGGTAACTGGACTGCATCCGGACAAAAAGGGACATTACTTCTGTATAGTCCTCAGTCGGTACAACAAGGCATTATCATCATGGCCAGTCTGGTATGTACCTATGCAGGCATTTGCACCAACTGGAAAGGCTATGTTAACACTCACAAAGGTTATCCATGGCCTACAACACCTGTACCATGCAGACAGCCTTGAATCAGTAGTGGCCCACTTGTTATCGGGCAGGTTGTCCACAGGTGGGCTGTGGCATGCCTAGATGGCAATATTGTGCTCGGCCCTTCAGCAGCTGCCCCATATACAAGTCTAACTCTGTGCGCATTACCAGCACAACAGGCCTGAATCAAACATGCAACAGCAAATAAACCTGCTGGAGGGAGAGGTTTGTCTCCCAGAGGCTTCCCTGTCTCAAGAATGCACTTCCCATACATGTCAAACAGAGTATGATGCAGACCCTCATCAAGTGCATCCATGATGAGTGGATAGGAAAACAA
Organism: Protopterus annectens; assembly: GCF_019279795.1. Classification (NCBI taxonomy): domain Eukaryota; kingdom Metazoa; phylum Chordata; order Ceratodontiformes; family Protopteridae; genus Protopterus; species Protopterus annectens. The sequence goes on from NC_056737.1 coordinate 548,269,576, forward strand.
AACTCTGTCCCAGGGTCCAACCTGTGTTCATCAGTGCCAGAGGCAACAGGTGCTGATCAATGATTCTGTTGGCAACAAAGTAATGGCTGGGTTTGTAAGGGATCCAGGACCAGTACTCTAGTAACCTTGTATGGAATTATGAACCTGTGATCCTACAGAAATCCCAGGTGACATGTATCAAGAGCAGCATGCTGTGTCAAGGTGTGTGTGTGCAAGATTATGCTGTCTGCCTCCATTGTCCCTCACACAATGTTCCACACATACCCACCTAGGTAAACATGCACATATACAGCTTTACCTTGGGGAGGAAAAGGTCTCTACATTACCACTACACCATCATGAGCTTCTGTAATGGCAGCAGGTCCCCATGACTTAGACACCCAGATACATGGAACAGAAACAGAATAAGGTATGTCAGATAATAATCAGCATTAATAACAACATTAAAACATCATGGTACAACGTACATATACTTTGATGTGTATACATGACAATTGCCAGCAAACAGCACCTTACAGAACATAACAGTACTGCACTACAACCTGTCATTAACTGTATTATATTTACCCTGTGCATCAGACACATATTAGCATGTCCCTGCAATAATGGTATGGATAACAGGGATGTGCCACAGGTATCATCATGTGCACAGGGTGTGGTGCGGGGTTGCCAAAGGCCTAGGCTGTGCCATACAGTTGACATTCTGTGTGTGTGTGTGTGTGTGTGTGTGTGTGTGTGTGTGTGTGTGTGTGTGTGTGTGTGTGTGTGTGTGTGTGTGTGTGTAGGGGTTTTGGTCAGTTGGACCATGGAGAGGAGGTTTGTGTGTCTGTTGATAACCTGCATGTGAATGTGTGAGTGTGTGCATGCATACAATCAAGCCATGCAATAGCCCTACACAAGGGTATGTTGGACAGCTGTAGACCATACATGGCAGAATATACAGTTCACCATCTCTGGTCATGAACATGGAAACTGGTTCTGCCAGGAGTGGCACTGGCACCACCATGCCCAGGGCAAGATGCGGTACACAACTTGTTGATAATGACCGGTGTCTGCTGGCTCTGTGTCCCTCACAGAACCACCCAGGACCATGTGCCTGTGGACAGCTCCCTCACTTTAGTAGTGCTGGTAGTACTGCCACTACAGGAGTGCGACTGTGCATGGTCACGTGGACTCTCAGCTGATGTTGTTGCTGACCTACATCCACATGTCCGATGCCCTACTCCCACCATAGGTTCCAGCACAGACCAGTTAAGGCACTGTTAAGGACTGAAAATGTGTTACTCCACTGTCTATCTACTACATCAGCGAAATGATGTAAGACATCAACAATGCTGTGGAGGGAGTGATGAATGCCAGGCAGTGTGGCATCCATAACCCTGAGCATCCATCTAGTGTATTATTCACAACATGCCTGTACTTCCATGACGGATCGAAACACGTGTCAGGTGACACATGCTGTGACACCTCTGACAGATGCTGGATAGTCAGCAGTCCTCCTTTGAGTACCCCTGTCAATCTGTGTGGGAACCCAACAGCTCTCTGGCTATGGAAAGTGTCTGCAGTCACAGATGCCATAGTTGCCACACTTCCCTGTTCGATGCCACCACCATCTGACTCCCCAATATCAGTGGCTGCTGGGGACTGATAAGTGTGGACATAAAGACTTTGTGCAGGGACATGGGTGGTGGAAGTGGGATGTCAATCAATGGGACAGATTCAGCCACCAACAACCTCACCTGTACCTCACTATGGCCACCATCATCATCAAAGTCCGATGGGACTCTGACATCAGGTTGTGAGGGGACACTCCAGCCCTCATGGTCACCTGTGAGGAGAAGACAACATGACTACATTAATTCCTGCACTATAGTGTCTGCTGATCCACACACACACACACACACACACACACACACACACACACACACACACACACACACACACACACACACACACACGTGAGGTACCACAAAGGCATGATACAGACCACACCTTTTGACTGGCACAACACACAATCAGACCACAGCAGACACACTCTGGACAGGCCCTTGACAACATGCAGTGCAGCTTCATCCATTAAATGTTGTTAGTACTATACACCTATAAGATATGACAAATCAGAGTATGTAATGGACATTCACCTAAAACATACTGCACCTCTTTACACAATATTAATGCACCCCTGTATAGCAGGCTGGCTACACCTTTACAAAAATATGTGCTAATATGTTACAGCTCTTGCAAATATGCTACTATGATTACCAATGTGATGCACTGCAGGGAACCCCACCAAAAGTGAACATGCACTTAATGTAATATGGCTAAGCTTAACAGTAGTGTCCATGGCAAACTGGCAGCCCTTAACATGCCTAGGGTATAGATGAGCCATAACAAGACAGTTCCACACTCACCAGCTACAGGATGATGGCCCCCAGCCACACCAGAGGTACCTATGGATTTGTGGGGGAAGAGGTATTGTCAGCAGATACACATGTGGCACTGGTACAGGATAATATGTGTGTTTATCAACATGTACAATACAAACTGTGATACTACCCAAACTGCTGACATTCTCAATATGTGTGTACACATGTGCATTATAGAATCCCACCCACAAATAGAGACTGACCTCACATATGTGTACAGGTATGCGGAGCCTGCAACTATGAATGCTGGAGTGTTAACGTGATGACCACTGGAGACTTATCTGGATGCTCCTCGGTTGAAGAATCTGTGCCACCCATCTCCATGACATAAGTTGCGACAGTTTCTTGTAAGCAGGTGGCTGCACCCAGGTTTGCCAGGAACTCCTCTGTGACTGAGAGTGGAGGTTATTTAGCAGGCTCTCCACCGGTGGCAGCACTGTCCCTGACCACAGCTGCGGCCCTTTGCCATGCATGATGTATTATATCTGTAACACAGTGTTGGACCTGTTCAAATTCCTGTTCTGGTGGCCCACATCATTCACCATAGCTATGAGTTCTGCTCATAGTGCAGTGCATTGTTGTTGGTTATGGTGGGTCCTTGTCAACAGCACCTGGTGATGGAGTCTCAGGAGATCAATAATGGCAGCGGTATCAGCTTCTGAGAAAGGCAGATTGCGGTGTCTATACATCTCACCTGAAAGACATAAAGAGCGGAACACATCAGAGCACTGAATACAGTGCATACTATTATGTACACACCCTGCACATCCACATTTGCCACCAACTATCGCCACATTATGTATATGGCTATCTGCAACATAGTGGCAATACATGAAGCATCGCCCTCCTGTTCCTGATGTTTCATGCTATTTGCTACAAGTGCTATGAGGTGTTCAAATTAATTTACCTGTTGCACCTATTAGTGCTTGTTCATCATAGCCTGTCTACATGGTATGCTGTGGTGTTAGCCTCCTACTGTTGTACTACTCACCTGAGCTGTAGACCCTCCCCTCAGGTCTCCCTGGCCTTCCTCCATCACATTTTGGACTATATGGCTCAACAATGTCCTACAGTTCCCCTGCCAGTGTGGTTGATATGGGTGTGCTAGCACAGTGTAGCACCTGCCTCATGTACACAGATGGAGAATGATCTACAAACACCACCAAGGAACACACTGTGTTAGAGATGCAATGTCAGTAGTAATGTGCAGTCTGTGGTCTCTCCCTGTTAAGGAGACAGATCTGTCGCCAAACAGGCTGTCAACACAATCAGTACACTTAACACATGACCCCCCCACACACACACACACACATATGCAGTGGTCCTCAACATACACATCCACAAACAAATGAGACCTCCAAGGTAAAGCCACACGTGAATGCCACAGCTGTACACAACACGTACCAAACATGGCCACACACCTGTGTCCCACAGCCATGGAGGCATGAGCACATGTCAAACATGTTACACTTAGGAGACTCCATTGTGAGACATACTGATGTGCCTCTCACCTTGCTATATATGTGGATGGTCACAGTTACTTGTGTGTCAAGTGACAGACTCTGTCATATCGCATGCCCACTGCTGTCTCTCACCAACAGGTACTGTTGGGGTCCGTCACAGTCCATGTTGCCATGCCTGACCTGAGATGTATGTCCCTTGACTATGTGCAGTGAGACATGAGTGAGCACACTAATCATGTATCACTTGCAGGTATGTCCCTAGCCTTATGCAGCATTCTGCTGTCACCCAGACTGATGCCTCAAGACATTCAGGAAATGATTGATTTGAATATGTGGCCTTTTATTCTGTGATATTCCAGTGTGGTCCAGTACCTGTGAGCCTGGGATGATATGGTCAATAGACCACAATGCTCTGCATCAGATGGCCTCCATCTGTCTCAACTGGGCTTCAGGTGTCTGACAAGGATTCTCACCACCCCCCATAGTTATCAATATCAACATACAACTATCAGTGCAGTACACATTGAAGGCCATGCTGCTAAACCCTAGGTGTCTACACATGACTCTGCCCACAATGCAAGCATTTTTAACCCTGGGAAATGCTGACATCTGTGCAGTCACACACACATGGTTGAAAGGTGCAGAGACCACCCCAACATTACCTGGTCAACCATCCCATCATACCATCATACCCCAAAGTGTGGGTAGAAATGGCATGAGATATGTGATTTCAGTGTATATGAGACACATACACACCTTCATGCTGTACAGGCAGTGGGATTTATAGGGGATACTGCAGGGGCAGTTCACCATTGACAACACACCTATTCAAATCATATCTAGCTACCAGCCACCGCATGTGACCAGGAAGCCCTGCCTTTATGGACCATCCACAACTGCATTCTGAAGTGGGTCTCTTCCCTGATCCTGGGTCACTTGAATGACCCAAACATACATTGGGTGATGTACACATGCCAGCACACAAATGGCTATAGAGGCATCAACAGTGGAATTACAAACACCGTGGTGCAGCTATTGGCTACCCTCACATGAGGTGAAGGTGTGTTGCAGTGGATATTACACAACACAGGTTACCCCTGCAGCATACCTACAGTGTCATCCTCCAAGGCAAAGCAGCCATCATGCGATCATGTTTGCAGTCACCATCTCCCACAATACCCATCTAGCTAGGGTCACACATACATACACCTCCAAAGTGGAACACAGCCTCCTGGGGGGTGGTATACACAGCTTCACAGCCTCAAACCCCTCTGTAGGGACTGGCACCAATATCCACATACACACATATGCTAGATGTTCATATGTATAGATGCATGGAGTCAGGTATACCTGACAGGGCTACATCGTCCTCTGCAAGGATTGATACAGCTGTGTGGTGGACATCTGTAATACATAAGTGTCTATCACAGGGATGACATACCACTGTATGGAACAAACTAGTGGCAGGTGGCCATTTACAAGCAATGTCTTGTTAGTGTAAACAGGCAAATGGGATCACTCCTGGAAACCTGCACAGCAAACCCAGAGCTCACATTGTCAACATACACTACCAACAACCATCTCCCATTCTGCAGATATGTCTGGAACATCACAGGTAGCACCTGCATCTGCTCACGTTTGGTGGTTAAGGACACCAGCTATAACAGTGCTGAAGGTATAGCATACTTGATGCCTGACAGAGTCAGTGCAGGCTTCACTCCCTGCCCCCCCCATCAGTGCATCAGGATGTCCACAATGCCTGCCCCCCTTCTCCTATATGTATGAACAGTGGTCACCACTGCCATGTAAAAGTAATGGTATACATCCACAATGGGAGCCTATCACATGACAAGACACATCCTACATGACCCCAAGCATAACCTTGCAACAACATAAACCACTGTATTCAAAGGCCTGACTATTGCCTTTGCCACAGCCATGTGAAGGACAATCACTGTCACACCTTTACACTATGGTGGTCCATCCAACAATCTGTCACGTTATACACCCCTCAGCCTAACTCGGCTGTTCTGCAAGGCCATAGCACAGTTTATAGTTAACCTCTTTAACAAGGACATTAGTGACCTCCACACACTCCATCGCACACAGTTAGGCTTTGTCAAGTAAGGGATCATGACTGTTACACTTGGTGTCCTCTTTGACACAATCACCAAAGCCATGGATGGGTGGTGACAGTGCACAGTACCTACCTTGACCTGGACAAAGTCTTTGACAGTATAACCCACCCAGTCATAATAGATATATCCTCCCAAGTATGAATCACATCATATGTTACCATAGGGGTAGCACAATAGCACGCTGACATGACCCAACTAATCCACATAGGGGAGCCGGCCCAAGCAGTTGACCCATAACTAGTGGCATAACCTATTGTTCTGTGTTTGGGCCTCTGTTATGTGTGATATACACATCTGTGGTGCAGGGCACAGCCATTGGCCTTTAGCTGACCATGACTGCAGATAACTGCATGCTGTGTACTGTCACCCCTACTGGTGTGGACATCTGCCTATGAGGGTCTCATGCAGATACATAACTGGTGCCAGAAACATGGCCTTGGGCCACATACCATGACATGCAGTGGCAAACCCTTTGGGGAGAGTGACATCCCCACATATTAGCATAGTACTTACAACATCCTAGGTACGCAATCAGTCGTGTGGGATCTGTATACACAGGTCGATAGCAACATGACATTTCACCACCATGTTACTTCTGTTGTATGGTAAACCTTCTACATGGCCTATGTTATACCTACGGGTATGTCATCAAGGGACATTGCATCCTAACATCTTTGAATTCCCCACAATAAGGCCCATTAAAATGTAAAATGCCCAAGTCTTCATTCACCTCATATGGCACATGCAGCAGCTGGTGACATCACAAAGGTTCCCCACCAGGGATTACCAGGGCCTCAAACATCTACCATACACAGGCTATAAGCCCAACCGTCTACCTGGTATCATACATACTCCTCAGAGGTGACATCTGTCTGACATGCAAGGCAATCACAGACCCCACATTGTTGGCCCTGCTGCACAAGTGCAACTCATGCTCCACTTTATTAACACACACACACACACACACACACACACACACACACACACACACACACACACACACACACACACACACACACACACACACACACACACACACCCTTAACCTGGTGTGTGACATCATCTAGTCTTCTTGGCAGCTCAGATGTGTGTCCCACACACTAACCCTACTGTGGATTGGTCACCCTGTGAATATCAGGCAGAGTAGCTATTTACACCTTTGCAGGTGCACCTGGATAACTGAATGGTTAACTGCACATCCACTCTTGGGATACCACCTGTGTCCCTGTTAGACTGGGGCATCAGGTGCTGCCCTGCATATACATGAGCTAACATGTGGGCTAGGCATATGGAGGCTCAGGGCCCTTAGCCTAGTAACATTTTATGGTCCTAGGTATAGCAGTTATGGCCTGTGTGCTGTGACAGATGTTGTTGTTATGTGTCCACACCCATCAATGCCATCGACTGTGGAGTGTCCCCTATGGGCAATGTTACAGTACCATGTCATACAGCCAACATCCGACAAATACATAAGTGGTACTACAAGTGCATGTGGACATTCCAGAAACATCTATGCTGCACAATAACTGAGACCACTGCATGTGTGGTGTAGGGTTTCCTCCTTGTAGGTGTCCGACAGCCACAGCACCCAGATGTTTGCGAAATGTGTATATGTACCTGATATATGTGGACCCCATGCCAGACAAATGTGGATGTCTAAAAACCAGTTGGACAATATGTAATAGATGTCCCCAGAGTGTGGGAAATGTGTGTGTGAAACATGCCAGACACATCAGAACACTGTAATGATACATTAATATCTGGTACTGTATTCATTTCTTGACATTGCATGGTCAATATGTACACACTGTTGCTGAGGAGGAGCCTGTGTCCCCCTACTACTACTGCCTATAACCTGCTGTCCTGCTGCAGGGGGTCACCAGCTATGCTAGCCATGGCTATCAGGCAATGAGATACAGGTGTGGAGTACACATTGCGCTAGCCAAAGTACACCAGGAACAGTCAGGAACACCTGGCTAAACTTTGTACTAACCCTGTATGACATTCACAGACTGAGAGGGGCTCATGACACTACAAGATGTGATATGCCAGTTGTATCCACCAGTAGTTACTGTCACTATTGTACAACAGACAATCCAGTAGCATTTCTACATGGGCTGACCATTTCTGGGGGGACTCAAGGGCCAGATTTGTGATCTATGTCACTGCAGATAGAAAAAGGCAAGACTGTAGATGCTGGACAGCAGACTATTAGCAACATGTCATTCCAAGATATGTTGTTGTGACCTATTGTTGACATTCCTATTTCCCATGACTGCATCCCCCATCTGCATTACATTACATGGTTAACTCTATGACATATGTGGTATAGTGCTGTACTCCGTTTCTGAGCAGAAATCTAGTGGTATTATTCTTTGGAAATCACAGGCTGTCCTCATGAAGAAAGTTACAGACCTCTTTACAATAGGCAGTAACTTGCCTTTTGTAGGTAATGCTCATGAACAGGTGATTGCCTGTGCACCAATCTGTGACTCACACTTGCTAATAGCATGCAGAACAGCTGGGTTGCATTGCCATTAGCCAATGACATAGGAACACAGTGCTATAACTAAGGCCTTCATGTAGGCCTTGGCCCTTTTCCTGGTCTGTGAGAAAGACATTATCAAGGTGTGGGAGTTACACTTCACAGAGGGAAGGAGTAATACTGTTCACTGTTTGGATTGATGTGTTATGTCCACAGTTTTGCATGCTATGTTTGACCATTGTTAACAGACTTTCTGATTCTGTGGCAGGTCACTGCTTAACAATGTGTGTTAGGGTCAGTAAGGATACATGCAGATGTGAGTGTCATGCATCATTTTTATCTGAATGTGCATGCTGCTGCAGTTAATGCTGGTCTATTAGCTGTGTATGTTTGTAGGGGGAGACCTTGACACATATCCATGTCACCTGAACATCCCCCCAACCCTTTATGTGTGGATACCCTTGCCTAGGTGTTTGGAAGGTATGGTAGGTCTGTAGCAGGAACATACAGCATGGGCCAAGGGTACTAGCTGCTAGTATAAGGGTCTAGGAAACTACTAAAGAGGCGGTGAATACTACACAACGTGGCTAGGCTAATATATGCCTTCAGGCAGATAGCCCAGTACCAACCTGTGAACCTATATGTAGCAAGCCGCAGCTGCTGTATTCTGGCCAGGAGTCATACTGGGGATTGTGAAGACATTGGGGGACAGCAAGTTGTATATGTCAGTGACAGAGCAGTGTCAGCTCTTGTGTCACAGCATGGCCAGGGTGAGGGTACCCATAACAGTCCAGGTGAGGCATGTGTCTCTGGTACATATGTTAAGTAGTTGTACCATCCTGAGAGTGTTAGGGGACATTTGGGATACGTATTAATATTTTTGACATGTATCCCACTCTCAAGGCCTTTGACATGCTACTGTGGGTGACAGTGATTGTGGTAGCAGCAACCAGTTTTGCTGGACATTGCAGGGCTCAGTTATTTCTATGTTGTATTGACAAGCTTGTAGTTGTCATGCAACAGATTGGACTGTGGGACTGAACTGTTGGTGTCTAGATGTCAGACATGCTAGAAATGAAACAGATAGAGCTACTGAGTCATTATTATAGGATATGTAGTTGCAAGACATATCTGTATGCATACAATGTGCTGCACAGGATTGACATGAACATGTGAGTAGGGATGGCTATGGCATGTGACACTGACTTGTCTGTCATGCTTTTGTAAAATCAATCTGCACTGCCTTGCCAGTACTTCAGCACACAGAATACCTTTGATGACAACCATGCCATAAGTAGGTGACACAACTGTGGACATTTGCAACAATCTGTGCAGCTGTCAGGTCAACCTGATATCATAGGCCTCCTGTAAATCCATCAACATATCTTTGGCTGTGTACTGGTCCAGTGTCTGCATCACAGGCCCATATATTCTGTCATTTATCACATTATATGTTGTAGTGTCACTGGTAATCAGGATATATTTGTAAAAATGCCAGCAAATCCCTAGACCTGAGCTGGCATAATGGTGTATTGCACTGAACCGTATCTCAGAGGGTCCTAGGTTCAATATTTGACAGGGGTGTTTTTTTTCCTAATTTTACATCACTGTACTGCATGATATATTTACGAACTACACAAGCTACTCTACATAGCTGAGTTGGCCTAGTGGTGCATTCCACTGAAATGTAATTTGGAATGTCCTAGGTCTAATACTTGGCAGGGGAGCAATTTTTTCCTAATGTAACATCACTGTGTTGCATGATATATTTACAAACACACCAGCAGCTCTCTAGACCTGAGTTGGCCTAGTGGTATGTTGTACTGAGCTATAGCTTAGAAGGTCCTGGGTTCAATGCTTGGCAGCACTGTCTTTTTTCCTAATTTTACAAAACTGTTCTCCATGCTATTTTTACAAAAACAGCAGTAATGCCCCAGAGCTGAGTTGGCCTAGTGTTTGAATGCACTATGCTGTAGTTCAGGGGTTCTCAGTTCTGAGACTTGGCAGTGCTGGTTATGTTACTGATGTGCAGAACAGTGACAGAATCAGATAAGGTGATTAAAGCAGTTTTAAGCAGGTTTGCATGACATGCAGCGATGCTAAGTGATGCTTAAACCTGCAGTATTTCCATAAAAAGAAAAGAAAAAAGAAATGATGGGAAAGTGGTGAAATGAGCTAATCAAGGGGAAAAACAATATAAAAGGCAGCTAGGGATGTGCAGGATGGGTGTAGGAAAGGCCCATAGCTCTCCATTTCTTGGGCAGCAACAGCTGTGCATGATGTTGACAATTTAGAATTTGGAGCCTCACACCTCACAGGGAGGGGTGTGGGCAAAATAACTTTGTTGACTAATTGATGGGATGAATGATTTATGAAAGTGTACATGGGGACAAAAGGGAGAGCTATGTATGGGACAATTTTTTTTTTGAGACAGATGCACTTTTTTTATTTTTTAAGGTGAGATAAGGGTTGTAGGTAAGTTTGGGGAGGTAAGTTGGGTAGTAAAGGTTGCTTTTGCAGACAAGACACAAGACAGAGGACAGGGGTGGTGTATGACACATGAAAGGGTAAACACCTTGGATGGGGAGGGTAGTTGGGGATTGGAAGACCAAGTGCCCCCAGATGGCAACAGTCGAACTGAGATCCCCACCCATGGGCAGTCACCACTGACCCTTCATGACCCCAAAGGTGGATGTGCTGGGGGCTAGCTGCCAGGGTCAGCCTGCCCCTTGAGGTGCACAAGTCTGCCCTCGATCTAGTGCAGCCTATCATCCTGGTCATGTTGGATTACCCTGCACACCCCATCTGAAACCGGAGTCCAGGTGACAACCTTCTCTCCACACCCATGCCCGGGGGGAAGGCTCTGTCTCCTGAGGTGATTCCACCTGTGGGTGGTGCAGGATCAGCAGAAGAAGCAGCTCCAGGTTGGGTCCCACATGTGCTGGGATCTGGTGTCACAGCCAGATGAGGTGGGATAGGCGGACCCGCCTGAACTGGCTTACCCAATCATGCTATAGTGTTGAGGTTTGTCAAGGTGTATAGGTTAGTCATGAACAGAACATTTATACATTAGTTGTAACAGCATGCATGAGTGTTCCAATTAACTATAAAATTGCATAGCACACAGAACACAGGCATAATTGGAATAACCGTCAGTATTGTAACAACATGCCAGTAACATTTATGGCAAAAGGCCAATAACAGTGGAATTTCAACAAGGTATGTTAGTATGCAACCATTGTAATATATAACCAATAATACAACACAAGGCCCAACATTAGTTTTGGAGAACAACATATGTGGAAATGAAACCATGCTTGTAGTATAAGAATAAATATCGGTGACGCAGATAAGGAGTGGGGAGAGAGAAAGACATTCCATGACCAACTGCATAGGCTATATTTTTCACAACAGTACTGCCCAATAATCTACAGGCCTGCCCTTACGTTACATCTACATGTGCCCTATTGCTTCTGTAGCATGTACATACCTCTCAAGCTGTCCACATGGGATGGTATGGGCCAGGCTGTAAGAACTATAGGTACATAACTAGAGGGGACTATTGCAGGTCAGGGGAACATGTATGTCTAACAATGTATAGCCTGCACTGATGATGTGTGAGTGTGCTACTGTTATACTTCAACTTGATTTATATCTGTGTCTGAGATTTTTGGCAACATTGATCACTAGCTGTGACAGAGTGACACTTGAGAGACATGTATCATGCACAGTGCAGGAAGTTTATACCTATCCTGCTGTCATTCATAGGCATGGGGGTTAGACTATCAGCACGCATTCATAGATGCACCAGGCATACAGCCGTACCAACTGTAGAACATTTTAGTTGTCTTTTTCAGTTGGAATAATAGTGTACTTCATGATGTTTTATTTAATGGAGTCTTATCACTTGGATGAGCAATGCTGTTTAGACACTAGTATATCTGGACACAGACATTAGTATACCCTTCATACAGTTACTACAGACATTTCTTTACCTGTAAGCCCTGTGTGGAGAATATCCGTTAACAATATGTGACTGTTTCTATAAATAGTCAGTACTAATTGTCTGTTACTATAAATAAATCTTACCACCAGTCCCTGGATGCAAACCCTAGTCTGTGTGTGGAAAGCATAACAACATATGTCTTCTATAAGCAGATTTCATTTTTTCTCACTGTTCACGTGTGCTCCTTCAGTAGTCTTTGGCTTCCTCTTTCCCAGTAAAGATATGCTGATAGGTCAACTGACAGTGAGAAAAGTCCTAGGTATGCACATAGATCATCATTTTGTTTATCGTTTTGTATGGTCCTCAGTAATCCTTTTACTTATCATCTGTATGGGTTCCATTTGATTTAAAGAACACTTTAATGATACCAGCACAATTTTATTTATTAGCTGATGAGTGAACATGTCTTTCATGAAACATTTTCAGCCATGATCCATGTGTATTTGTGTGTGTATATGTCGGTATATGTGTTTAGAGAGCGAGAGAGAGAGAGATTGATTTAGTACAGCTAGTCAGTCATTCCATCATTGTTTTTTAGAGATGAGGAAGAAATCAGATTAACCTGGAAAAGCTGATGCAGACTTTGGGACAACATGCAAACTAAACACAGACAGTAATCAGAAGTCAGGAGTTAACCCAAACCACTCTATTCTTTTTTTACTTGATATATTCAGTCAGTCACTTTTGTGAGCCTGCTTTACTTTATTCAAAGATGCATGGGAGATGGTAGCTGGAAGCTGTTCCTGCACTTGGTGGGTACAAGGTAAAGAACTCTTCCTAGATGAGATGACAGTCTGTAACAGGGAGCACACATACTCATATACCACATGCGCATTTTTGGGTAATTTGGAAGATTGCCTGTTGATATTCAGCATGTCTTTCAGATAATGGAGTAAACAAAAGAATCCAGCAAAAACCCACGCGAACACAGGGAAGGTGTGAGTACTCCACAGAGAGTAGCCCAACACCCATTCCTACTCTAAGCTTTCTGCCTCCTTATTTTTCTTTTATACAATCTCCTCTCTCATCTAATAACATTACCTACCATCTGCACCTTCTATTTCTATACTTCTACCATGAGTTTAACACTTCTTTGCCTATATCACCATGTTATACAATGTTATCACCTCACTACTGTATGCAATTCTTGCCATATTATTGGATGCTGTTATTTACTTATCTAATGTACTACCACTACCTGATATATTCTGTGTTATATGTTCTTTTTATGTAATTACATGTGGAGCTTTTCTCCCCAGGCCTCCACTGAAAATGGGCTCATTTCTGGCCCAGTGGACTTTCCCAGTAAACAAATGCAATAAATAAAATATGTATTGCTTATCACACTGAACTACTGGACCACTGCTGTATGTTGGCTGACTAATATGTACCTACAGCTCACCTGCTGATGAAGTCTGACCTGGTAATATCAGTAGAGTGTCACAGAAAACTGCAGTGACAGTTGAATATACATGCATGAGATTCAGGCATGACAGAAATAGTAGGTGACATGTGTATTAATACTTGGAATGCAGGTGTACACAATTAACCCCTAGTGCATGGGAATATGTGCGATCTGTACAGACCATATCAGGGTGCTGGGATGCCTACCTGACCCTTACACATTTGCAGATGGCATATTTGCAGTCTACAGCTATTACTGTGTCATACTTGCCTGCATCAGTGTACCTATGTTCAGGAATGCGTATAGCTGAAATGCAAAGGTTAACAAAAGACGATCCTGAGGGAAACACACTATAATACCTTACACATTACTATTTGAAAGGTTCACATGTTAGTGCAGAACATATATCAAATTGCATTTTATCTTGTAGTACAGCTCCACATCAACAATTTAGCATATTAGTTCTTTAGCAGCCAAACTTCAGTCACTTCATGATGTTATACCCATATTTGCTTTGTAGCACCAGTAAACTTGAATTTCTTCAACAACAGATGGGTATACACACAACAATTAGCAGAACAAAGCTCTATTGAGAGTGACATGACACAGTAATTGGTATAATTTGACAAACTTTATTCTTTTCCAGTTTAAATAATGGAAGTGTGCTGTTATTACAGAACCTATGCAATACTAACTTTAGTTCCTTCACAACTCTGACTGCAATTGTACTGCATTTCCTGCAGATCATGAATGAATGTCATTTATTCCCGTCACATTTAGAATGTCAGTGTACTTTATTACCAGATCGTTAGTATTAATACTGTATGCACATGTCATTCCTACACATTAATTATGTTATTGCTGTACACTCAGAACAGAATATACTTACTGGCAGTTACTACTGTACTCTTTCTTATTTATATGGCTATATATTGCAAGATATATCTGTACTCACCACACTCTCAGCTCATCCTCTCTAGACACCCTGCATGGGCCTCCAGGTTGCGAGCCCTCTCCTCTGCAGTTGTGGGAAGGGAAACACACCATTATGATTACCTGTCTATCAGATAGTCATGCTAGAGTTTGTAAAGCAAGGGTTCTTATACTTGCAAACTTCTGAGGCATTCTGATCCCGAGCATCTTGGATACACTGGGCCAAGAGCACCCCCCTTTCTCCACTTCAGGTCATCATAATGATGATGCATCTGATCACCAGTGCTGCAGATCCCAGTAGCATTAGTGAGGTCACATGCCAGATGGTCCCAGGCCTTGGTCTTCTATTCATAGCACTGGTTCTGTCCTTGTAGCAGTCTGTCACCATAGTCTTTGACATGGAGCCCAACCATGACCTTGAATTCCAACATGCCCCAGAGTTGTGCACAAAAGCGCTCTCTGTCTCTGACTCCAGCCATTGCTCCTGCAGTGATTAAACTGTACCAGGTTCTAGCTGTATCCCCACTTGTGCAACTTGAATAAGGCTATTTTCCACCCTTTGCTGCCATTGCAAATTAAAAAAAAAAAAGCTAAGCAAAGCTTAGCACTGCGCAAACTCGCTAAGCTTAATTGAGCAGTGCTTAAAGTGGCAAATGCTTAGCAATGCTTTGAGGTGCATAAACCTGCTTAGCTGAGTTGGAGACTGCTTAAACTGGGAATGCTACGCACTGCCAAACCAGCTAAGCAGAGCTGTGCAATGCTAAGTACTGCTAAAACAGGTCCTGTTTGAGCATTGCTTGATTTTGCTTAGCAGTGCTTAGCTACAGGAAAACCAGAGTTTAAAAAAAACAATTATTGAAAGCACTTGTTCATTAATAATAATTTATTATTATGTGTATCTATTTTACTTTATATCCCCTAAACATATGCATTCACTATGTTGTCTGGTAGTGTAACTTTAATGTATTTGACACTTGTGTGTAACTGTGGTTTTATACTCGGGTCTCCACTGAAAAAGGCCTTCTAGTCAAGCTGGACTAACCTGATTAACAAATTTTAATATATAAATAAAAAATATTTTACAATATTTCCCTATTGCATACAAAAAGCTGAATGGTCGGTATTCAGACTGTGAACCTACTGCACACAAGACTGTCTCTCTAACATTTTAGCTACCAAGGATATGGTGATCAGGGATATACTGTTCTATATATCTCTCAGTTATGTTTAAGAACTGCAGAACACTGCTCTGCTCCATGCAAACTCACACGGCTATACTTAAACTTGACATTTTCTATTAAAATTAAAATATCTTGTTTCTATTTTTAGATGCCTGGCACATGTGTATTGCTAAGCACCATGCCGTGCCGAGCAAACACATAAAAATAAAAAATAAAAAAAAAAACAGATAAAAAAATAAAAGGGACAATAAATTTTCATTTAATTTCACTGCCATACAACACTCTGACAGTACAGGGGGTGAGTTACGGACAGTTTATCTATTTCGTTTTTTTTTAATGGGAGAGAAATATTGAGTGTTTTGTAATTCACTCTTAGTAGTAGTATTTTAGTGTATTTTGCATTCTTTCCCTCCTCCCTTATTTGCAGTTCTGTCTTTTGTAATTTCAGACTTTCATAATATAATCATCTATATATATCTATCTCTCTCTGTCGCTCACACACACACACACACACACACACACACACACACACACACACACACACACACACACACACACACACAAACACACACACACATTTATATTATATTGTGTGTGTACTCTTTTTCCATCTCTCTCTCTCTCTCTCTCTCTCTATATATATATATATATATATATATATATATATATATATATATATATATATATGGTTTTCATTCATTTTGTTGACGCTATGTCTGGTTGACAATTCCTAGGGGTGGTGTATAATGCCAAATGTATAACTAGATGAAATCACAAAATATCAGTGGAAGGTGTAAGAGTGTTTGTGCATGTGTCTGCGTGCTAGGGTTAGGCTCAATGGATGTATGTTTGTGTTTGAGATTGTGCATATTTCAGGGATAGGGTCAGGGCTAGGTAAGAGGATATAGTGTTGATATAGTGTGCATCTGTACATGTTTGTGTGTCTGAGTGTGTCTTGTGTCGTGGGGGTGTTATGGGAAAGTTTTTTAAGGTAAGGTATATGGTTAGGTTTGGGGGAAGGAACCGGGTTAGGGTTAGCACCTATTATTAAGGGGGACAAAATCTGAGGCAAGTGTTGGAGGACTTTAGTGTACAGGACAGGAATGGAAATAGTTTTCCTTTCTTGATTATTTGTATGTTTGATATTGAAATTGTTCAATATTTTGTACTTTTCAACTTTTTAATACCATTGTTTGATGTTTGACATTAAGTACTTTTGATTATACATAACACAATCATGCATGGCTATACTATGCATGTGTGTGTGTGTGTGTGTGTGTGTGTGTGTGTGTGTGTGTGTGTGTGTGTGTGTGTGTGTGTGTGTGTGTGTGTGTGTGTGTGCGCATGTGCATGTGTGTGTGTGTGTATATATATATATACATATATATATATATATATATATATATATATATATATATATATATATATATAAATTCTGCAGTCAATCACTATAATGAAGAAAAATCACTGAGAATGTATGTCAGCTTGAATAGTCCAACAAACTGCAATAAACTGAGCCACACTATTCAAAATTTGAAAGTGGCATTCACACATGCCTCAACAAGGTTTTAAATGCCCCCCCACCCGTGTTTACCGCAAATGAACAGGTTAATACAGTGATCTTATGAAAAAGTCTGTGTCATCATTTGCTGGAAGTAGAAGAAAATACTAATAATGCAATATAAAGTAGTTATTAGATAACTTAGGTGCTAAGAGTGTGTCTGGCATAACGTGAGGAACTAGAGAAAACATTTTTTCTATGTAAGTAGAGATATGATCACAGGAAATATACGTGCTACTGCTTTGTAATAAAAAGAGGTTGGAAGTATTATATGCTACACAGCAAGAAGCAGAGAAGGCACATAAAGCATTATGCCCATATGGCTGAACCATTTGATGCATAGCCAGAATGCCTCCAGCCTCCTCAGTCATGTTAAAATTTAGCCATTAGATATCAGATTACGAGAGAAATCTCAGCTTCATTATAATGGTGGGATATTTGATAAAGAGTATTTCAACATATCTTCAATACAGGTAGCCTTGCAGCTGTGCAACTCTGACTTAAATATGTTCTTAGCTGCACATAGTTTTGCAGAGTTATGTATTGTAGTATTGTATATCATCCAGGAACTGATCCTTGGTCCAACGGACTGTTTTATTAGCAAGGTGACTCAAAATACACAATTATCCTAAACATCTTAATTGCAAAAGTTTTGATTATCCTGAATGCTAAAGCAAATCTTACAGAAATCAAATGTAAATAATAAACTGGCTCAGCTCCACAGACACTGCAAACATTAATAGAGCAAATGAGCAAAAAAACACAAAGTAATACTATACATATGAACAGATAACGTAGCGCTTTCACCCACATACATAGTCAGGCATCATCAGAGTAAAAAAACTTTTTCAACTTTGTTGTATTTAAAACTATTAATTGCAAACACACCCCTCTAGGCAATCAGCCCCTAACAAAAACAATTTGTGAATTAAAGTCACATTAAAACATCACTCCCATGCTTATTGTAAAGTAGAGTTACTTGTAACTAGAAAAAATGTTGTTCAACTTAAAACGCAAACATTTTAAAATATATTTATATAAAAGTAATAAATACAAATAATAAATAAAAATAGTAATAATAATTAACATTCTTTAAACAAATGTAGATTTATACTTTAAAATACTAGAGACTGAGATGTGATTGTTAATGCCTGGAGGTCTAGATGCATCCAGCCTCAACTGCCAGATGCACTCCCTCATCTCAAATAAAACTTTTAAATGAGCACCCTTGTCATTAAATGGAATTCTGTCTATTACAAAAAACAAAAATCTCCTAAAATTAGGGCAACTCAGACTGTGCATATACAAACCATTCTTAAAATTCACCTACACCATTCATGGTGAAACCTGCAATTATTTGGATATATTGTTATACAAAAACATGCATGATGTAAGTCTAAATTTGTGTATATATCGCAAGAAAACTTATTCTAATAGTTTCTTGCATTTTCAGAGTTGTCACCCCACTACATCAAGAAGAACTTGGTCAAAGTCCAAATGGTTAGATTATCTAGGCTGATTAGTGAGGATGAACGGCTAAACACTGAGTTGACCAGCTTAATTGTTATGTTTACAGAAAGGGGTTATCCACAAGAAATTCTGTCCAGAGTTAGGAAAGAAATAGAAACTAAGAGAACTACATCCTTCAAACCTATTTTGCATGGGGGTTTAATGAAGGAAATTCAGGAGGAGATCAAGTTGGCTTCAGAGTCCCATGCACAACACAAAAAACGGGCTATGATTTTACCATATAATGGCCAGGCACGACAAATTATTAGAATTATTAAGGACACCTGGCAAAGTTCTTTTGATAGTGATACTATAAGTATTATAGGGAACACCCCAACTTTTACATACAGTAGGGGTGGGAACCTTAAAGAACTGATGGAAGCTGAACCAAATGTTGAGACATACAAGAGCTCCGGAATGAGTAAATGCGGAGTTTGTAGTATATGTAAGTTTATCAACAATGGCCCCTATGTGGCGGTTCAAGGCTTCTACAAAACTATTAGGTGTCCTGGATTCTGTAATTGTAATACTAAGATGGTAGTGTGCATTGCTACATGTATGAGCAGTTCTACTTTCTATGTTGGGAATACAACAAGAACGTTAAGGCTCAGAATCTTGGAGCATATAATAGACATTAGGAACAAAAGAACCAATAATGCTTTGTATATGCACTGTCTGAGTTGCCCTAATTTTAGGAGATTTTTGTTTTTTTTAATAGACAGAATTCCATTTAATGACAAGGGAGGTGATTTCAAAGTTTTACTTGAGATGAGGGAGTGCATCTGGCAGTTGAGGCTGGATGCATCTAGACCTCCAGGCATTAACGATCACATCTCAGCCTCTAGTATTTTAAAGTATAAATCTACATTTGTTTAAAGAATGTTAATTATTATTACTATTTTTATTTATTATTTGTATTTATTACTTTTATATAAATATATTTTAAGGGGCGGCCACGGTGATGCAGTGGTTAGCATTGTCATCTCACAGCAAGAGGTTCTCCGGTTCGATCCTCAGCTGGGGTGCCTTCTGTGCAGAATCTGCATGTCCTCCCTGTGGTCACGTGGGTTTTCTCCGGGTGCTCCGGTTTCCTCCCACATCCCAAAGACATGCTGCAGGTGGATTGGATACACTAAAATTGGCCCTAGGTGTGAGTGCATGTGTGTGTGTGCCTTCTGTGGAAGGTTGGGTGCCAGGCTGGCAACTCGGCACTGTAAAACTTAACTGCCAATCATGAGCAGACAGATGATCCGCTGTGGTGACCCCTAACCGGGAAAAGCCAAAAGAAGAAGAAGAAATTAAATATCTTTTAAAATGTTTGCAGTTTAAGTTGAACAACATTTTTTCTAGTTACAAGTAACTCTGCTTTACAATAAGCATAGGAGTGATGTTTTACTGTGACTTTAATTCACAAATTGTTTTTTGGTAGGGTGGATTGCCTAGAGGGGTGTGTTTGGAATTAATAGCTTTAAATACAACAAAGTTGAAAAGGTTTTTTTACTCTGATGATGCCTGACTATGTATGCGGGTGAAAGCGCTAAGTTATCTGTTCATATGTATAGTATTACTACTTGTTTTTTTGCTTATTTGCTCTATTAAAGTTTGCAGTGTCTGAGGAGCTGAGCTGGTTTATTATTTACAAGTTTCTGGAGTTACATTGTTTTGTCTTGTAGAAATCTAATGTAGTCTCAGCATAGGTAAAGTATTGGATAGCTTCTCACTGCACATAAGCTGTTCAGCTTAATATAGGCTTTTTCCCATACAGTTTTTATGTGTATCTTGATAATAACCTAAGGATTAATTGGATAGGTTTGTTCCACAGAAAAAGACCACAGGAAATGATCACTATCAGCACTAGTGATCATGTGTGCAATTTCATTTTACTGCAATTAGAATACAGTTCAGAAAACATCTACTACCATTCTTTCACCAGCTTTTGATTTTAAAGAAATGACTGCTTGAGGGAGACAGCTCTCAATTGCGAGTTTTAACTAATATATTTTCTATTGACATTAGAGTCCCCCAGTGACATCTTTGATTTAATAGTGTCCATAATCCAATCATAAACAGGAAAAAAAATGTTTGAAGTATGTGGGGGTTATATATATGCACAGCCAACAGCCCAAAGCTGATTAATCAAGAAAAGTTGCTGTACAGTAAGATTAATGGATTTCACTGTTAAATATCATCCAATGCAAGAAGTGGATAGATGCACAGAAACAGCCTTCAAGTGATACTGGAATACAGAATATGGAACTTAAAGAACACACGTATGAAGAGTATCAAAGATATCAAGCTTTATTCAAGACTTATTTTTTGCACAGATGTGTGACATGCTACTTAAAAAGGCCTGTGCATTTGGAATTGTATTGCCAAGGCCTTTTGTATGTAATTAGAAGAGTCTCAGTCCATCCAATGACATTCAATGTAGCTCATGGCAGAATTTACCACAAACTGTGAGTGATGGTACAACAGATGCTTATGGGGTACTTTCCTTTATGTTAAGTATGTTATTTAAACTATGTAATTATTTTTACAGCCATGTGGAATAATAGTGAGGATTCAGTGTTTACATTCTTTCACAGTAAAAATGGCAAGACCGTGAGCCAGATTCCAAAAGAGTTGCTCTCAGTGCATGTCTCCCCTGATTCCAAAACACCTGATCTCAGTGTAAGTGACTTACTTTGGTGTAAGGCCTATCTATAAACAGGCGTATGTCAGGCAACAAATGCCAAAACAAGTGGTCTCAGCCTGGTCTCAGGTAAGGGGTCACTTATACTGAGAGCAAGTCTTTTGAAATCATGGCCCATATTAAAGCATGTGTACAGATAATTAGTGAATATTAACAATCTAGAATTAGGCACTTTTGTTGAACAAACAAATGTTTAGTATTCTGTGTTGCCTCTTGCAAGCTCATAGCTGTTCATTTCTCAGGAGTGAGGGGTACAAGTGTTCTGCTGTTCCTCGAAAAACTGTTGTAGATTATTTGGAAATGTCAATATTTTGAGTCCTGTGAACATCACTTCTAAAATGCATGCTATCTAGCTTCTGTTCTTAATGCTCTGTCTTCTCTAGATGGAAGCTATCAGTCTCATGATTTACCACATGTATTTTACAGGCTTCTATTTGCAGTCTGATACTTTGGGTCATTGCTTTTAGCAATTTTATGACTGCTTTGATATAGCATGATTACTATATGGACTAACATTGATTTATACTTCTACAATCTAATTTCTTCATGATACATGGAAAAGTCCTAGAAAACTTGAAGCAAATTTAATTATTTACTATTTTATTTATTTATTGACATTTGACAACCAAAAAGTCCAAATGAGTAGGAGCCCATTTTCAGCAGAGGCCTGAGAATTATTACAAAACATTTTAAGAACAATAATTTACAGTATTTAAAAATAATAGAAAAATAACTACAGTTTAAATAATTATACTAAATTAGTCATAATATGAAAACATTGGTTAAGAATAGATAAAAGGTATATGATAATGAGTTAATAGTTAGAGAAATTTTAGCCAGTTTATAGAGAAATTAAAGGTTGTTGTGTCTTTCGGCTTTTCCCAGTTAGGGGTTACCACAGCGGAACTCCGATCCACTAATGATTGGCAGTAGATTTTTTATGTGCTGAGTTGCCAGCCCTGATGGACAACCTTCAACGAAGGTATGCTCATTCACACATGTCTCCACACAGAAGATGCTCTAGCTGAGAATCATACCGAACAGCGTCTTACTGTAAGGTGACAGTGCTACCGCAGCACCACCACCGCTATAGAGAAATTAAAGGTAAGTTAGAATAATACAAACAGGAATTGCAATACAAAGAGAGAGAAAAGCAGGTATATGGTACATATTTTAGAGAAAAGGACAGTGGAGAGAAATTGATAGAAGTAAGGAAGTGAGTGGAGAAGGGAGAATAAGGAGATATAAGGTATGAACTGGTATTTGTTCACATTTAGGGATATAGTTTATCCTGGCATTGAGCAAGAACAGATCCAGCTTTTAGCCAGGAAGAATTTGAGAATGGTTTTGAAGGATGGGAGGGAGGGTCTTGAACTGATGGATAGAGGTAAGGAGTTCTAGGCTTAAGCAACACTGTTTGAGTACAGACAATGCCAAGCAGACTTAATAGGTTTGTGGAGAAACAGGAGTTTTTGATTATTGGA
Organism: Protopterus annectens; assembly: GCF_019279795.1. NCBI lineage: Eukaryota > Metazoa > Chordata > Ceratodontiformes > Protopteridae > Protopterus > Protopterus annectens. Next base: position 548,292,859 of record NC_056737.1, read on the forward strand.
TTGTAATGACCAACTGGGAAGATAGTTGATTAGAATGTTATTCAGTGCTGAACAAGTAGATGGATACTGAATATTTTTACAGGTGCTAATTGTTCATGCTATACAGTGGTGGGTTCTGAAAAGAGGTATTTGCTGCAAATTTAGCAACTTTGCTATAGCATTGTTCAAGTTTTGATTTTTGTGATGACTTTAAGATAGTAAGGATGGGAGCATCATAAAGAAGTGTGGCGAGGAAATAAGTGTAGTTTTAGTTGTGCCGGTGAGAAAGTTTTTGGCTCTATAATGCATTCCTAGATTTTGATGAATTTTTCTTATGTAATTTTATATATGCATTTTGTATAAATGTCTGAAGAAACAATGTTACTGCAGCTGGTAGACACCTCACATGGAAAAGAAGTGCAGACATCTACATCTGGTGTAATATTACCCAAGATACCAGTGAAAGGTAACTTTCCACAGTGGTCTTTCTTGGTGTTTGTGTTGGTCATTAAATATGTGTAAGGTGTAAGTTATCAGATATAACAGTTCTGATAAAAGTACTATTAGCTTGTGCTGATTAAACCTTGACAGAGAATGTTAAAGAGGCATGACTTCTTAGTTAAATGAGAGAGCTGGTGTCTGTGACTATATGCAGAAAAGTAGAAGCCCACAGAGATATTGTCAGAAAAAGCTATCATCTGATAATAAAGAAGCTGACAATGCAGAAACAAACAGAAGTAAATGGGTTGAAAGCATAAAACAATAATAATAAAAGAGTTCCATTTCAGAAAGCAGTTGGAAAGGATTGCATGCTGGCAGACAATTGTGTTAATGAACATTTCAATATATTTCAGCTTTGCCAGAGAAACAGTATGAAATAATTTAATACATACATATTTAACTACTCAGAACTCAAAAAGCATATCAAGGATGGTGAAAGGAGACCAGAAAATGATGAAAGCATGCTAAGAGAAATCTGGATGTTGCAGTTAGAAGACGTATTGAGTTTCTTCCAGCATGTACATGTAAAGATGTGGAATGAGGAGTCAGAAAATGTATAATTCTGACCACTACGGTTCCTAATGAAAACCAAAGTGAAAACAAAAAAAATAGTTCAAAAAGTGCACAGAAGATGTGAATCCTGACATTCTTAAATGAATTTCTGAATAGAATATGGAAAAATCTGTTGAATAAGGAATAGAATCTATAAAAAAGGATAGAAGAGGTTCAGAAATGACAGCCAGTTGTTTTTTCTGACCATCACATTTTTATTGGGACCTGATTGACAGTATTGTTTCATTCTTTCAGAAAAGTAATTTTTGAATTCCTTACTCTACCAGTTCACATTCAAATGGTTCTTTTCAAAGTAACTGTACCCATCTGTAGTACAACATATAGTTATTTTGCCAAGATACTACACTATTAGCATGCTTTTCTTTTATTAAAACTACAAAAAGACATAATAATTAGGTTTATGATTCACTTGAAAACAAATTAGGGGAGAAAAAAATGATGCAACAGTTAGTGACCATAAAATTAAGTATGATGGAAGAGTGCAAAGCCAGAAATGTGAAACATGATGTATGCCCAGACTTAACAATTGTGCCTAGACATCTCCTAGTAAGAGTACTATATGCCTGGAATGTAGCTGAGAAGAAAAAAGGCAGATCAATGCCATTTGTAGTTACTATTCCATTTGCATGCCTTTATTCAGATGTCAATGTTGTATTTATTAAGCCTTTAGAATCTATAAACTCTATAAAAAAGATTATCTACAAAAATTTGACTTGGCTTTTTGGCAGGACACAGCTACCTGCCATGTTCCAACGCATTAAGCTTTATGATGAATATCACCTGCAAATGTAGGAGGAATAGAACGTTTTATATTGTCTTAATTGTTTTATCATCTTAAGCAATTTGTCTGAAAGACAATAAAGCAATTACCACATTTGCACATGTCTCAGAGATTTATTATAGCAGTCTCCATGCTTGTGATTAATTTCTGGCATTACATGTCTGCTAACAGCCCACTGGCTCATTAACATAAATAGAAAGATTACCAAACTTTGTGACCCTGGAATGGATGGCTTTTGGGGGCGGCATGTTGGTCATCTGGGAAACCACAAGGAAGCAGCATGAAACAGGAAAGTAATAAAATTATTATTTGTTTCAGACTTTTCTGTTTAAATGAGGCTTAAAAAGAGTGCAAACATGATATCAAAGTACTGTTGCAATTAATTTTTCAAACAACTGACTGGCAGGGAAGATACAATTCACTTATTAGATTTATTTCTGAATACCTTGTAATCTTGTAATCTTGTATCTTGTAATTCCTTAATCATCACATTTTAGAAGCACTACAGCATTTTACACACTTCTCATCTACGTTTCAGGCATATAGCACTCTTACTAGGAGAGTGCTAGGCAGAATAGTCAAGTCTGGGCATACATCATGTTTCACTTTCTGTTCAGTTACATATCATTAGTATTATGCAGAATATATGCTGTATTGCAGGATCCAGTTTGACAGCATATTAAGTATATTTTTTTCAGAAAATGTGTATCTTATTATATTTAGGAGACATTAACCCCAGGATTCAATAAAGCTTACGTGGAGCTAATCTCCATGTAAGCATGGTGGCATGGCTCAAACATAGAGTTGAGAGCCTGTGCAATCCAGTAAACAAGGCTGGGGGCATGCACAAGCCTCCCAGAACTACTCCAGCATGGATGTGATGGAATATGCAAATAACCTCATTCGCTGGTGGAAACCATAAACCATGCAAATGAGGTGAATTTGCGATCCAGGAAGCAGACAGGCATCCATATTGGAGCTTTGTCTGCAGCAGAAATGTATATGGTTACTAACCACATATATTACTGCAAAAACAAAAATGAGGGCATGCCAACTTAAATGAAAGCATGTATTATGTTCATTAGGCATGCCACTGACCAACACTATGGCCACGGGCATGCCAAATAATTTCAAAATCATAAGAGTAAAATGTATTTTTTAACAGATACAGGCCATTTAAGCAGAGCGCAGTGGCACACAAACAAGGATTGTGGAAAAATGATAAAAAAGTGGGTAAAATGCAAGAAAAGGATATATATATATATACTTTTACCATTATAATGGCCAGCATGCAGACTCATAACAATGACAGGTAGCAGAAGTTGCAAAGGACATAGGCTCTGGGATAGTGGTGTAACTTGGGTATAAGCCAGTATGGGTATGTAATTGAGCTAAGTTTATTGAATAGCAAAATGGGAGACCATGTCCATGGGTACCTAACTGTGTAGGAGCTATAATGCAGTGGTGTAGGCAGAAGAAGCAGCTGACATGAAAAGGGGGTGGGTGCCATGCTTGGTGTAAGCACATTGGAGGTTCTGTTTGTGTTCAGTTAAGTAAAGCTAAGCAAGGGGGTGTGACTGAGGCTTCTTAGCTGTGCTTAGCTGATTACAGAAATGCTGAGTGTGTTCGGGTCCAGGGAGTACCTTTTCTTCTCAGTAATGTTGACACTAGCTGAAACAGTTTGTGCGGCACAACGTAGGGCTTAAAAGGGGAGGAAATGGGGAAAAAAAAGAAAATAGCAGAATAAAGGCACTCAACTACAAATAAGTAATAAGGCATCTGCCACTGACAGTGGCCATTTTAAAGCCATTAGTCATAGAGCTGTCAGGTGGCCATGGGGCTTAAAAGAGGAGAAAATGTTAAAAAAGTGTGGGGGGGGACAGCAGAATAAAGGGAGTCAAGTAAAATTCACTAATAAGTCCTCTGCCACTCACAGTGGCTAGTTCAAAGCCATCAATAATATAGCTGGCAGCTGGAATATATCATAGTCAGCCAATCATACAGGCAGCATCTGCAGCACACCAGTATAACGTATGCAAACACATTTCAGTCTGTTTTTCTCACAAACTCTACACCACTGGAGTACACACTTGGGAATTTTAACTGACAAAATGATAGGGGCTGCTGCTGCTTTGCTACATCTCTATGTGCTACAGACTGAGGGCGGTGATGGGGATAATGCTGACAACTGGCCTAGATAGAGGAGGAGCTGAAGAGTGTTTAGACCCAGGGTAACCTTTAAGGGGCTACATGAGCTGGAGAGAGTAGAGTGCTACACTGTGGACAGGGACATACTTCAGCAACTCACCAAGCTTTGCCAGTCTCACCTCAGACCGAGAGTCAACAGACGGGAACCCATCCTAGTTGAAAAAAGGTATGAGTAGCCTTAAGAATACTATCTGCAGGTACTTTGCCAAAGACTTACTGGGGACATCATGGGGGGGATCTCACAGGCATCTGCAGCCAGGGCGCTCCACCAGTTCCTGGATGCCATGCTACCACATGCCAGTGAGCACATTTATTTTCCCACCACCCTTGAGGAGAGGACCAGCAATATGTGCCTCTTCCACTGTGTAGCAAACTACCCAGAGGTACTGGGTGCCATAGACTGCACACTTGTCCACATCAAAGCATCACCTGGTGAAGATGAAAGAGTCTATGTCAACCACAAGGGTTTTCACTCCATCAACAGCCAGGTCATGTGCAATGTCCAGGGCATTATCATCAGTGTATGTGCTGGTAGCCTTGGCAGTTATCATGACTCCCACATCTGGCAAACCTCATAGCGGTACCAGACATTTGCCAGGATGGACATCCCATATGGCCATCTCGTGGGTGATGCTGGCTATGCACTGGAATCATGAATGATGACACTCATCAGAAATGCACACACACATACACTCACACACACACACACACACACACACACACACACACACACACACACACACACACACACACACACACACACACAGTGAAGAATGCCATAATGAGGCACACTCACAAACTAGAAACATCATAGAGTGAGCGTGTGTTTAGGCTGCTCAAGTCATGGTTCCACTGCCTTGACATATCCGCAGGAGCCCTCCGGTACTCCCCAGCCAACATGTGCACACACGTTCATAGTATATGCCATGCTACACAATATGATCCTGTGGAAACAGCTGTGGCAGGAACAGCACAGGGAAGGGGGACACGGCCACCACCATTGCCAAGTTCCCCACAGGCACAGTAGAACTTGGAGGAACTCATTGAGCCTCTCCCTGTAGGCAGATGTAGGCATGCCCAGTACAAGCTGGTCTTGGCAAAGAGGCAATGCATAGTACATACACTGACACCCTAGGGACCCAGGGACTGACACCTCTCTCTGACTCACACACACAGTAAAAAGAATGCCACACACATCACACTACCTGTACCTTACCATGTAAAGGCTGTGTACTGCATGCATCTGACACAGGCAGCCCTCAAGCACTGTCCTCACAACTGATGTAGTCACAAGGTAAGTAATTTGTCTTAACAACAACTTAATGCTGTATTATGTTGTGCTAGCATATCTATGGTATTGCTGCATGTATGCAAGGGAATGGGGTGGCCTACAGGGATAGCAGCAGACAACTGACAGCTATGTGGGACAACAAGAAATGTCCACCAAATGCTGGCTTACCCAGAATATGCAGTAGTCCCAGGGGTTGAAAATACTCACTGCAGTATATGTGGGCGACTAACAAACTGCGGGGTCATAGGTCACATGCACGGATGTCAATGTTGGAGTCCCATACACACCTCTCAGCGTCCCACAGCATGTCAGCTGTACAAAGCCAGAAAGAAATGGGTGGCAAATGCACACAAATGGGGGCAATGATGAAATATAACACTTACCAACTTACACACTGATATCACCACAGGTCTTGCAATTGCCTTAAGTCTCCAAAGGATAAGAAGTCTGAAACTCAAATGCCTGTCATAACTGCCTAACCTTTGATCTCTAGTGACATGTAAATATTGTCCAAGACAAGCACTATACTATGATAAATGGAATCACAATGTCAAGCAAACATGTGCACAGTCTTTGGAAATGTGTACAGTTGAGAGGTATGCCCCCCTCCCCCAACACACCTCTCTTCCCATAGAATTGCAGGAACATTTATGTTTGTAGAGTAATAGCTGCAGAGCACACATTCCCAGGTCTGTCTCAATGAACTCGCTAACTTGCAGTATGTCCACAATATGCAGAGGTCAGTAAGCTATGTATATGCATGCTTGATACTGTGAGGAAATAGGTAGCACTTACTGTTGGCTGTTATGGCTTTGTGGTGTAATTACAGTACTGTGGTTGACAGGCTCCATGTTTCAAGACTGTCCATGAAAACTATGTTGCATGTCAGCTACACTTACTGTAGGAGTCATCCAGAAGTCTATATGCTGGGAGTAACCTACACAGTGCCTCATACTATAGCAGGTTTCTGAAAGTCAGTGTAGTGCTAGGTTACAAATGTCTGCCTCCTTAATGTGTCAGTACTGAGAACAAGTCACTGGGCACCAGCCATACCCCTGGAATGCCAGGGTGTCACTGAAGGATCACCAGTATGCCTCGTATATCTGTTCTGCTTGTCATAACATTGCATTTGCCTGCCAAACTACTTGCAAAACAATAAAAGTTGATGTTAAAACATCAATGGCAGATACTGGAGAAGCAGACAACATAACCATAGCAAAAAGCAAGCTAACACCAAAATGTTATCCCTACTGTCTACGTTTGGCAGAGCAATATTAACACTCTGTCCCCATGTGTGGGCCTGTGTCTGACTGTTATATATGGGCCTGTCCAGATGTCAGCCTGTGATGGTTTGACAGCTATGGCCCACATGTAGTCTTATAATAACACTGAAACACAAACTGTCTGAGGACCACAGCAGATGTAGGGGTGGAATGATGCGCAACCTGCTAAACAGGTTCTGTTCTTCTGACTTCTACATCTCAAAAAATGACTACAACCTTCAGTGGGAAGGTATCAGTAGCTACACCCCCCCCCACAGAGGATGCAGACAAATATGCTGAACAGTATGCCAGTGTAGTATACAAGTACCTGTACAGCTGCATGGATTCAGCCATACCAAACTCAACTAAAACCTGCTTCTCAAGGAGACACAAACCTATGTGGTGGATATCCTTTATGAACAGGCTTCATAACAAATGGAAGCAACTGTTGTCCAATGGTAAACAGACACAAGTTCCCAATTGGAAAAACTCCCTCCTTAGGCTCAACAAGCAAAGTAGATCACTAGTCAAATCCTCCAAACCCAACTATGAATTGAAGCTAGCCTCTGAAAGGCTAACCACAAAGCCTTTTTCAGTTATGTCAGAATACTCCATGGCTAAGTCCAGGTCTGTTCTGAATTACTTCTTAACAGTGCCACTTACACTGATCCTGCTCACTTAGCCAAACTACTAGCAGATAGGCCCAATGCAAACACCAGCCCCCTGTCCTCCCCCAAAGGCACATTCCACATCCATGATACTTGCCCTGCACCTCACATCTATGTAGATCTAGTGTTAAAGTCCCTACACATCTATGTAGATCAAGTGTTAAAGTCCCTATCCAAGCCAAACAACACAGCTACCATGGGACCTGATAGTATCCCAGGCTGTATTCTGAAACATCTCCAGTGAGAACTAGCCCTGCCATTGAGCACCCTACTCAACCATAGCCAAATTATAGGCTTCATTCCAGAAAAGTGGAGAAGTGCCATTGTCATCCCTTTGGACAAAGGTGCCACCACTACTGATCCTGGAAACTATTATCTTGACAAGTTTGATCTTTAAGGTCATGGAGCATGTTATTATGCAGCTCATAAGCAAAGACACAGGCAATCTCCAAGCATTTGACCCCACCCAGGTCAGATTCGTCAAGGGCAGATCTTGCCTGTTGAATCTGGTTGACCTCTTTGAGACTGTCACCAAGGCACTGGATGAGGAAAAGTCAGTACACACAGCTTAACTTGACTTGGCTAAAGCCTTTAACACAATTCCCCAATGGGCATCATCGAAAAGCTGACAGAACTTGGTGTCAATCCCTATGTCATCATGTGGGTGCCCAACTCGCTCACTGATAGGATACACAAGGTCAAAGTAGGTGCCACTACCTCCGATAGCAGACCTGTCACTACTGTTGTCCACCAGAGATCTGTCCTGGGACCCATATTGTTTGCTATCTACTTCTCAGGGGTCCTGGAAAAGACAAAAGGCCTGTGGCTGACCAAGTTTGTGAAATGTGGTGCTGTCATTGACTCCCCAAATGATGTTAACATAGTTCAAGAGGGTCTCACAACAACAAATGACTGGTGCCAAGCTCATGGCTTAATGTTAAATGCAAAACTGTGTTATTGGGTCTACATTAGATCAGTGAATGCCTAAAAAAGCGAATGGTGATTAATCAAATCTATGTAAGTGAAAGCTTACAATTTCAAACTGTCAGAACAGTGATTTTTGCCCCCCCCCCCACATCCACTCTACTTAAATATACCAACTCCAAAACTACACTACAGTGCTGAAAACAGCAAAGTAATGAAGCAGCCAAGCAAATTATTTCCCTGGGAAAGAATTCACTTAAAAGCCGCTTCGACATTTTGCCATTTCAGGCTTTTGAGGTTGTCCAAGACGCATTCGAAAGAATGTGTCTTCGGTCTTCTAATAGGGAACCCATCACATCATTCATCAAAAACACAGCCCCTATTGATTACCACATCAGCGGCAAACCCCTAAGCACAAAACCTGTGCTCAGATACCTGGGTACACAAGTCAAGAACAATGACACGTTTGATCACCATGTAGTGGCAGTGGTCAGAAAAAGGCTTTCATTTGGTTCATGTCATAAGTAAAGGGATCACATCCAGAAAAAGGAGGTTATTACCTCTCTGTACTCCTCCCTCAGTAGGCCAATAAGTAAGTACAATGGCCCATTTGGTATGTACCACTCCAAACACCTGCATCAACTGGAAAGGATACAGAAATACCTCACAAACAGAATCCATGGCCTCCAACACCTGTTCTATGTGGACAGGCTCAAATCAGCCTCATTCTACTCTGTATCATGCAGATTGCTCAGAGGTGACCCATGTCTCACCTGCAAGGCAATCTCAAACCCTGCTCTAGTACAGATGCTCCATATCCATAAGTCTAACTTCTTGCATAGTAGTCACTCAAAAGTCTTATTTCTAATATGTTACATTAAGAAGCCCTCCTGGAGAGACAGATTTGTCTCCCACAGGCCAACTTGTCTCTGGAATATACTCCTCATGCAGATCAAACAAAGTATGTCACTGATCCTCTTCAAGCACAACCTTGATGAGTGGATAGCCAACCAAACATTTGTCCCAGGGGTGCCACCTGTGTGCCTCATTGACAGGGCTGAAAGCTGCTGATTGTGGTGTCTTTTCTGTGGATATACTCTGGGCTAAGCTTGTAAGGGCCCCAGAGCCATGAGCCTAGTAATCTCATGTGATTCTAGGAGCAGGTACACACAGAGGTGTGAAGTCCATAACCTTGTCTGTGATGTTATAACGTCTAACCCACTCACACCAGCCATACAAATACATAATAATAGCAACTATGGACAAAGCTCATGACTGCACTACAGAAGGACATAGAGGACATATAAGGGGAAGGGGACCCACTGGCCAAACAAATGGAGAATGTGTACACCATATCAAATTGTGCAGTAACATAGGTTCCAAGCACTGTATGCAGTCAGTAAACATCATCCACAACTACACAACACACATCCACATATGTGGTGGTCCTCAGCAAATACAAACCCAAACAAAGGACAACTCAGATGCAAACACACATGAGAACTCCACAAACCTCCAAACCACATATCAGGCATATTCCACACAGCAGTGTCAGGCAACCAGTAAGGCCCAACCATAAACCCAATATATTACTCCACACAGATGTGCCTCTCACCAGGCTAAATAAGGACACTGTAATGGTTACTTGTTTGTCAGGTCCAATCATCTGCCATATCACACATGCACGAAGTCTCTCCACAACATGTACTATTATGAGTGTGTCCCAGTCCATGTTGGTGTGAATGACTTTAGACATACCTTCCTGGACTATAGGAAGACAGACATGATTAAGCATGCTGAATATGCATCCCATGCAGCTATGTCCTTAGGCTTAAGCAGTATTCTACCATCACCCAGAATGATGCCTCAATACAAACAGAAAATGATTGACATTAATAAGTGGCTTACTTTCTGGTGTCTTCCCAGGGGGATCCAGTGCCTGATAGCCTGGGAACATATGAGTGACAGACCATGCTACAGATGGCCTGCATATGTCTCACTGGGGATTCAGGCTTCTAGCAAAGGCCCTTGCCTACCCCATAGTGGCTGTTTTAGGGAAAGTCATGAGGTTGATACTACCACCATGAAACTCACATCAAAATGCAAATTAAAGGTCATGCTGCTAAACACTAGGAGTCTAAACATGAAAATGTACTCCTTGCAAGCATTCTTAACCTTAGAAGATGCTGACAATTGTGCACTCACATAAACCTGGCCCACAGCTGTGGAGAGCAAACCATCCTTACCTGGTCATGCATACTACCACACAGCCAGACCCCAAAATGTAGCCAGAAAAGCCAAAAAAGGCAGACTATAAATATAATATGAAACAGACACACACCTCCAGGCTCATCCAATAATCTGATGCACACGAGAGACTCCAGCAAAAATGCAACCATTGACAAGACCCCTATTCAAATTATAGGCAGCTACATGACAACATATTCCACTCAGGATGGCCACCCCACCTATCTGTCCCTCTAAATATCTACCAAGATTCAACCCTTTACCCTGATCCAGGCTGACTTTAATTACCCAACCATAGATTGGAAATTCCAACCATCCAGACCAGAAATGCAGAGATTCCCCCATCTTCTCAATGCTAAATCCTTTGGACAGCTACTTGACACCCCCACAGGATGTGATGCATATGTTGGAAGTGGTAGTAACAAACATGAGTAATCACTGTACCACCCCTATGGTATCACCCTTCCCAGCCAGATCCAACAAAAAAGAGGTCACGTTCAATATCACCATCTCCTTTGACTACCCCCTAGTTATGCAAAATGGGACTATCTCCCTAGCTGATCACAACCACCTGAGGGATGGTATAAACAGCTGCACAGCCCCCTCCCCCACTGGAGGAACAGGCACCAATGTCCAAATGTACAACAAAGTACTATACCAGCATAAATATATATATATATATATATATATATATATATATATATATATATATAATCAGGAATACATGACAGGGCAACATTATCCTTTGCAAGGGAGAGTACACCTGTCTAGAAACATCTGTGATAAAGGAACTATATAACAAAAGCATAACATTGCTGTCTAGGACCAAGAAGGAGCAGGTGCACAATTAGAAGCAATCTATCCTTAGCCTGAACAAACAACTAACAGCAGTACTGAAATACTCTTAAGGCAATTCAGACAACAAATTGCCCATATCTAAAATAGACAATCAGGAGGCCTTCTTCACATATGTCTGCAGTCTCAAAGGAAATTCCCAGATCTGTTCAGATTTAGTTACAAGGACAGCACATACACAGAAGTTGTAGATATAGCCAATCTACTGGCTGACAGATTCAGCATAAACATCTCCCGTCTGCCCCCATCATCAGTCAAGCAGGACATCCTCAGTACTTGCACAACCACCCCTTATCACTACAGAACAGGGTATCACTGCCTTCTCAAAGGCAAAAAGACAGCCTCCATGGGACCTGAATATATCCCAGGCTATATCCTGCATGAACTCAGGTATGAACTGGTAGCACCATTAGGCTCCCTAGTCAACCAAAGCCTGAGTACAGGTTTTGCCCCAGATGAGTTTCGGACAGCCACTGTTATCCCTTTATACAAAGGTGGGTATCTCATCCAGGGACAAAGTGGTCATAAGATCCATGTATCCTACCCTTATAAGGCCAATTATTGTGTACAACAACACCCTTCAGCTTAATCTCACAAGGCACATGCAGCAGCTGGAGAGACCACAGAGGTTCCTCCCCAGGAAAATCCAGCTCCTCAAATACATACCCTACACAGATAGGCTAAAAGCACTGTCCCTCTACTCATTTCCATACAGAGTCCTCAGAGATGACCTCTGTCTGCCATACAAAGCAATCCAGACCCTGCCTTGATGAGATTGCTGCACATCTGCAAGTCAGGTCCCACTCAAGCAACTTGTAGGCACAGCATCAAACTAGTCTGTGATATCAATAGGACTTGGTGTGACAGATATGTGTCCCACAGACATCCCCATCTGTGGAATACAGTCCCTGTCAACATCAACTGAATACCTTAAGACCCCTTGTGAAGTGCACCCTGCATAACTGTGTGGGAAACAGAAAATACAGTCCTGTGATTCTATCTTTGTCCCTGCTGTACAGGGGCTCTGGGTGGTGACATGTCTTAACATGGGCTACACTCTCATCTGCTAGGGTTATAAGGGCTTCAGGACCAATACCCTAGTTACCTCCTTTTAATCTATGAACCTATAAAAAAATGTCTGTCAGTGGTTCAGCATATAAGTCTCTACTGCTCTGCCACTGACATACCAGGAAATCACAGTGCTATGTAGAATATACTACATGTATTATAAAAATCTATGTTCTATGTTCAGTACAATGCACTCTGTACCCACATCATGATATGACTTTTCAGTTAAGAAAGCTACCACACAAACAGGAAATCACGGGCCAGTATATGACTGAGGTGCTGGACTGTTTACACTTAATCAGCCAATCGACTGTAGCCACACCTCTCAACTGGCTGGATTTGGCCAGCATGTCTATACTTTGGCTCATAAGTTTGGTCTGCTCATCATAAATCTTGTATGTCTCTGGTAAATCATTGTGATGGTCTAAGGATTTATGTCAGTAAGGACATACATTTCAGTGTCAGAAAATGTCTGCTAAAACAAACCCTGTTACTCTAGCAACTTTCTAAGTCTATAAGAGCAATATTTAAAATATGTCCCTGTATTTAAATCATTGGCCACCCATTTTGGCAGGATATCCCCAGTGTTCGTGCACTAACAGGTTGAAAGGTATGGCTGTAGCACACAGAACCCTGGGCTGGAGTAAAGATATTGCTGGAATGGACTCCTGCTCTTACTATCGAAGGTCAAATTAGGCATGCTCCTACACTTAGAGAATTACAGCCCATGTCTAAGCCCATATTGGACTATACAACTGTATTGTGCAGATATGTCTTTGCATACAGGCAGCTATGTACACCTTAACTGTCTCTACCCACACCCATTACACAGGATTACCCTACCTATCTCTAGCTGTCCTATATATGCTATATCTGCATCTTTGTAGTGTGATACACATACATATATATGCACAACATATAAATGTATTTCAAGAATACACACACGTAGACATAAGGGGAAGAGTGAGACAGACAGTGATAGAGAGAGAGAGAGAGAGAGAGACACACAGATAGAGAGAGAAAGTCATACACAGTGACACCCTAAAAGGCATAGAGTGATGTCTTGTTGCAGACAATTGCACACCAGTTGTAACTAGTGGTATGTGCTAGCATGAAGGTGAGCTCCATTGTGTAATAGTAGTGAGTTAGGGGTTGTGATCTCACAACACCTGAATGTTTTTGTATGTGTGTGTGTGTGTGTGTGCTTGTGTCTGTGTGTGTTTGTAGCGTAAAGATTTTTAGGTCATTCCAACCCAGTATACTTCCCATTGCCCTACTTAAGCAGTCCTCCTGATGTCAGTCACCTTAGAAGTACCTTTGGACAGCCATCAGCCCTATAGGTTCAGTAGTGCATGCAATAACTGCATAACACTATAGTACAAATAACTAAACAGGTAGGAGTTCTAATCTCAGCACTGGCAACTGTGTGTGTGTATGAGAAAGATATCCCCTGTGTGTGTGGGAAACATACCCCCTGTGTGTGTGTGTTGGTTATACCATTTTGAGATTTGTTCCACCCAGTACACTTCCCATTGCTCTACTTTACAAGGGCTGCTGAATTCATTCAGCTTAGAAGTACCTTTGGACTCTTGCCAGCACTATATGCTCCATGGCGAGTCTGATCACTGCTTAGCACTATAGTACAAATAACTAGATAGGTAGGGGTTTTGATCTCAGCACTGATGACTGTGAGTGTGTGTGGGAGAAACATATCCCCAGTGTGTGGGTGTGTATGCGTGTTGGTTATACCATCTTGTGGCCTGTTCCACCCAGTACACTTCTCACTGCCCTGCTTTACAATGGCTGCTGATGTCATTCCCCTTAAAAGTACCTTTGGGCAGTTATCATCCCTATAAGCTTTGTGGTGTGTGTTATAAGTAGGTAGCACTCTAGTATGTACAAGTATATAGGTAGGTGTTTGAATCTCATTGCAGTCAACTATAGTACTGGGTGTGTTTGTGTGTGAAGCATATGCCTTGTGGCTGTTGTGTGTGTCACTTATACTATTTTAAGGCCTGTTTAGCCCTTCCCCATGGCATTTTAAAGAGCCTGTTAATGACATATGCCTTAAATGCACCATGTTAAACTCTACAGGCCATACCAGCCATCTGTAAAGATCTATGCACAATATCCAGATGTTTGCAACATATATGTGGTCTGTGTCCTCTAACAATGGTAATTTATAACAAATCATTGCAAAATATGTGACAGTTGCTATAGTGACACACGTCAGCATCAGATTCCATACCTGTCTGAAACATCATGTTGATGCAAAGTCTGTTACTCTATCACTTGTGCAGGTTTGTAAGATCAATATATGACACCAGTTGCTATTTTGGGTGGTGTATCCCACCATCCATGAAGCCATTCCCAACATTAATTGGTAGTATGTCACAGGCATATAATGTGTGCGTAGCACTATAGTACATGCAATTGGATAGGTAGGTGTTCTAATCTGAGTATTGCCAACTGTATGACTGTATGTATTTCTCTATGCATATCTCCTGTGGCTGTCTTTCCTGTGTGTATGTAATGGTTATACCATTCTGTGTGTCTCTTCTACCCTGTTAACTCTCCCACTGCCAGCCTAGTCGCAGGTCCTACAAATGTCATCCACCTTACAAGCACAATTACACATTTTCTAACACAAAGGCACTGTGGTGCATGCAATAGTCATATCAGTGTGTATTGTAAATTACTAGATAGATGGATGTATGACAACATGAGGAGGGTAAACACCTAGGATGGGGAGGTTGATTGTAAATCAGAGGCCTATGACCCCTCAGATGGAAACAGTGGGACTAAGGTCCCCACCCACGGGCAGTCACCACTGCCCCTTCACGGTCCTAAAGGTGGCTGTGCTGGGATCTGGACAACAGGGGCAGCCTGCTCCTTGAGGTGTACCAGTCTGCCCTCAATCTGGCTCAGGCATCCATCTAAGTCTGTCTGGATGACCCTGCACCGCGTATCTCGGAAATTCTTGTGGATAACAGGTTCCTCTTCATGCCCACACTGGGGGGGGGGGCATGCCACATCCCCTGAGGTGGTTCCTCTTGGGTGTGTTCCAGGACCACTGGAAAAGGCAGTTCCAGGTTGGATCCCAGACATACTGGGTCCTGGTGCCGTGGCCAGATGAGGCGGGCCCAAACGTGCTATGGCGTTGAGGTTTTTCAGAATGTATTGGTTAGTCATGAACAAGATATTTCAAGATTAGTTATAACAGCATACATGGGTGCTCTAATTAACCCAGAACAATAGAAGTGAAAAAATTGCATAGCAAACAGAACCCATGCAAAAATGGAGTAACAGTTAGCACTGTAACAGCATGCCAGTTACATTTATGGCAACAAGCCACCAACAATGGTATTTGAACAAGGTATGTTAATAGGTAGCCAATTAAATATATGAACAATAATAGAATACAAGTCCCAACATTAGGTTCTGATAACAACATACACATAGCTTATGAATAATAATTATTGATTATACAATTTTTAAAATCAAGATTTTGGCGCCAAAAAAGTTATTTAGGGCGTCTGCTTTAACGGAATGGTGTTCTGATGAAGCCCGTATTACGGGTGAAAGCACTTAACCAGATCTACCTTTTATTTTCAATTTTATTGTATGTCAGTTCTTAATTCCTGCTGAATATTGTTTTCCGCAGTTGTGCTCAGCTGGAATGCCTAGTAACTACATTGTAACTTGCTTCTGGAATTCCTAATCTGTTTTTATGGAAATAAAGCATTAGTTTTCAATCGTTCTGTGGAATTATTTGGTTTGTGTAGTGGAGCAGTCTGCTCCCTAGTACTTGACAAAAGGAACATTTTGTTGGATGAACCAGATCTACTTTGCAGTTTCTATTTTATTGAATGTCAGTTCTTATTTCTGGCTGAATATTGTTTTTTGCAATAGTGCTCAGCCGGTACGCCTAGTAATTATATTGCAACTTGCTTCTGGCATTTCTTATCTGTTTTTATGGGAACAAAGCATTTGTTTTTAATCGTTCTGTGGAATTACTTGGTTTGTGTAGTGGAGCTGTCTGCTCCATAGCATTTGATGAAAGGAACATTTTGCTGAATGCAGAGGTGTTTTGGAGCTTTAAAATGATACCTTAACCATTACTGTGTGATGTTCCATTCTTGAGATATTCACAGACATATGATTAATATATTATTTTTCATAACTGATAAATAAACAAAGTATAATATCTCATCACCTGTAACAGACAGAGCCTACATATCAGAGTAGAAGTTGGGCATCTGAATGTCAGCTTCAAAATGATGCATCATTTGTGTGACCACCATGCTCCCTTGCAAAGATATGGGCATAATAATGAAAAGTATTGTAAATGTATAATTTTCATAATTGTACAAGACTAAACAAACAGTGATATCTGTACATGTGTAGAATGCACAGACACAGTTCTTTAACCATGTTGTAAGGAGTGACACTGTCTTCAAAATGAGGTATTACTTGGCACACTGACATGCTCCCTTGCAAAGTTATTTACCAAAATATGAAAAAAAAAATCATACATTCCGTAACCTAATTCCAAATAAACTTTGATATCTCCATGTGTCCCACATACAGGCACAATTCTTTTACCATGTTGGAACCAGCAATACTGTCTTCAAAATGAGGTATTACTTGGCACATTCAGATGCTCCCCTGCCAAGTTATCTACCAAAATATGAAAAAAAAATTCATAATTTCCATAACCTAAGTCCGAAACAAACTTTGATATCTGCACATGAGTACAACACACAGGCACTATTCTTTTCCCATGTTAGAACTATCAATACTGCCTTCACAATGAGGTATTACTTGGCACATTCAGATGTTCTATTGTAAAGTTATTTACCTAAATATGAAAAAAAAATATCATAATTTTCATAACCCATGTCCGAAACAAACTTTGATACCTGCATATGAGTATAACCTACAGACACCATTCTTTTCCCATGTTAGAACTAACAATACTGTTTTCAAAATACGGTATTAGCACAGTCAGATGTTCCCTTGCAAAGTTATTTACCAAAAATATGAAAAAATCATAATTTCCATAACCTAAGTCCAAAACAAACTTTGATATCTGCACATGAGGACAACATACAGGCACCATTATTTTACCATGTTAGAACTATCAGTACTGTCTTCAAAATGAGGTATTACTTAGCACATTCAGATACTCCCTTGCAAAGTTATTTACCAAAATATGAAAAAAAATCATAATTTCCATAACCTAAGTCCGAAACGAACTTTGATGTTGAATTCTCATTACAAATGTCTGTGCCACACCACGGTAGCCAGCACTGGAAAAGGGACAATTACTCCACTGCCATTCATACCAAATCTACCAAAGCCAAATCTGATGTACATTTGTCCTCCCAGGCCAAAGACAACCACAAGACACTCCTGGGCTATGTCCACAACCTCAAATCATTAGACCATCTCCCAATCCCCTTAGAAAGAGATGATCCCTCACAGAGCCAGACACATGACTCATACAACTACAAACATGGAAAAACAGGTGGGGAAAAGACAATGGCAACACACACACACACACACACACACACACACACACACACACACACACACACACACACACACACACACACACACACACACACACACACACACACACACCTGGTACGCAAATTAATTATTTACCCTACCAACTTTTTCATTGCTACATGTTATGCACATGTCCCTGATCACCCAAATGACCCCTTCAGGAAAATGTTCAGATATGCACAATCACAAATATATATTATGTACATACATATATATGTCCATATACACACATATGCACAAATATATTATATATATATATATATATATATATATATATATATATATATATATATTCATATGCACACATTATATATATATATATATATATATATATATATATACACACACATATACAGACATACACACACACACACACCTATATATATATATATATATATATGTATATATATATATATACATGCATATATATATATATATATATATGCATATATTTATATATATATATATATATATATATATATATATACATACATACACACACGTGTGTATATATATATATATATATATATATATATATATATACATACACACACACACACACACACACACACACACACACACACACACACACATATACAATTCTTCTGGAGTGTCTCCCTGTGGCACATATGATCCACATTTACATGTTCTAGAGTTTAACATAGTGATCTATTTTTTTATTATTAATATTTTTAAATTTATTCCTATTTCCAGCCAACCATCATTTGATCAAATGACCCATATTGTACTCTTAATCCAGGATCAGATCACATGAGGCTGTTATCGAGCCATTTGAGTCTTTTGTTTCATGTCTAAATCCCTCATAGCTGATATGCATGCTCACCAGTATAACTTCATAGGTTCATAGGTTCATAGGTTCATAGGTTCATAGGTTCATACTAGGCTATCTGCCCAAGGGCATTTATAAGCCTAGCCCATAGTTATGTGGCTTTTGCCACCCCTTTAGTTTGAATAAAAACTATGCCTATCATTTTGCTGTGCCTCTGTCAAGCAGTGACACTGAAGTAATCCCTGGGGTATATCTGCAATCTCCCATCCATTGGTCAAGATTCCTCTTGAACAAGGCCAGAGAGGTGCTCTGCCTCACATGTACCGGGATTTTGTTCCACAGCATAGGGAGTCTCTGGGTGATGAATCTGTCCCTCCAGCACGTTCTATTTATAACCGTGTCAAGGTTTAAGTCTCCCGCCCTTGTGATGCCTTCCACTTCAATAAGAGAGTGCAAACTGCTGCACATGTCTGATAGGTTAGAGCATTTTGCAGCTCAGCAAAGCTAAGCACATATCCATGGCTGTACCTATTTACTGATCCCCCCTTACCTATACGATGCAGTATTGTGGACAGGACTACTCCCCCAGGATGGACAAAGCAAAGTGAAACATTTACTTCCACCCTCCCTGGCTAACATGTTCAGTCCTAGGCCATGAATCAAACTTGGATCATCTAGACTGTAGTCATGGTTTCACCAAACTTGGTGACCCACTTACTGATTATTGGCTTTACCATGTTCTTCAAGGGTAAAATGAATTGCAATAAGCTTAGCTCAGAGGATATTGCACAAGTTAGAAAAACTTGGAGATCTCTGCATTTGAGGGAATGTCTATAGCTTTTACTTACAGTTGAATTATATTGATTAGTGATCAATAGAATGACTGGGTTAACCACTTGAATCATCAGTTAATGAACCACAGTGCAGGAGAAGGTCAGCTGTGGCAAAAAGTTACTCTCAGCTCCATTTGTCTAAGCTTCTAACAGCACCAGGGTTAACACTTTGAAGTTCAGCAGGTTCAAGGCACTTTTCAGCTTGACTGACAAATAAGTTATATTCTTTTCTAGAAACAAATAAACCTGAAGTTAATACAGGTGTTGCCTTGCAGTGCTGAAGCACTAGCAGTAACAATCAGCTTTGAACACAGATTACCTAAAAGTGTTGGCTTCGATCTAACTTCCAGATCATTGGTTACTTTTGAAGCATGCTTGTTTTAAAATTAAAATCATTCTCATTACACTTCTCACGCAAAAGTCGCAAGTAATTTTGCAGATGATGATGATTATTGCGTATTGTTTGATTTTTTTAGTTAAACTATTTGCACCGCTTTTTTTCTATAACCACATTTCTATAACCACATCCACACAATGATGAAATGGTAGGTACATGCAGGCACATCTACATTCATACACACACTCTGCATTCATTCATTTACCGATCGCTCTCTCATACACACATGCAGGCACTTCTACATTTATACACACACTCTGCATTCATTCATTTACTGATTACTCTCTCATACACACATGTAGGCACTTCTACATTTATACACACACTCTGCATTCATTCATTTACCGATCGCTCTCTCATACACACACACAGGCGCTTCTACATTCATACACACACTCTGCATTCATTCATTTACTGATCGCTCTCTCATACACACACACAGGCACATCTACATTCATACACACACTCTGCATTCATTGATTTACTGATCGCTCTCTCATACACACACACAGGCGCTTCTACATTCATACACACACTCTGCATTCATTCATTTACCGATCGCTCTCTCATACACACACGCAGGCGCTTCTACATTCATACACACACTCTGCATTCATTCATTTACTAATCGCTCTCTCATACACACATGCAGGCACTTCTACACATACACACACTCTGCATTCATTCATTTACTGATCACTCTCTCATACACACACACAGGCGCTTCTACATTCATACACACACTCTGCATTCATTCATTTACCGATCGCTCTCTCATACACACACACAGGCACTTCTACATTCATACACACACTCTGCATTCATTCATTTACTGATCACTCTCTCATACACACATGCAGGCACTTCTACATTCATACACACACTCTGAATTCATTCATTTACCGATCGCTCTCTCATACACACACACACAGGCGCTTCTACATTCATACACACACTCTGCATTCATTCATTTACTTATCGCTCTCTCATACACACACACAGGCACATCTACATTCATACACACACTCTGCATTCATTTATTTACCGATCGCTCTCTCATACACACACACACAGGCGCTTCTACATTCATACATACACTCTGCATTCATTCATTTACCGATTGCTCTCTCATACACACACGCAGGCGCTTCTACATTCATACACACACTCTGCATTCATTCATTTACTGATCGCTCTCTCATACACACATGCAGGCACTTCTACATTCATACACACACTCTGCATTCATTCATTTACTGATCGCTCTCTCATACACACACACAGGCGCTTCTACATTAATATACACACTCTGCATTTATTCATTTACCGATCGCTCTCTCATACACACACACAGGCGCTTCTACATTCATACACACACTCTGCATTCATTCATTTACTAATCACTCTCTCATACACACATGCAGGCACTTCTACATTCATAAACAAACTCTGCATTCATTCATTTACCGATCACTCTCTCATATACACACACAGGTGCTTGTACATTCATACACACACTCTGCATTCATTCATTTACCGATTGCTCTCTCATACACACACACACAGGGGCTTTTACATTCATACACACACTCTGCATTCATTCATTTACTGATCGCTCTCTCATACACACACACAGGCACTTCTACATTCATGCACACACTCTGCATTCATTAATTCACCAATCACTCTCTCATACACACACGCAGGCACTTCTATATACATACACACACTCTGCATTCATTCATTTACCGATCGCTCTCTCATACACACATGCAGGCACTTCTGCATTCATACACACACTCTTCATTCCCTCCTGTACCATTCGCTCTCCCATACACACATGCAGGCACCTCTATATACATACACACACACTTCATTCTCTCTGCACGCACTTGCAATCAGTGCACCAAAATGCACAAGAATCAAACCCACAACCCTAGCCTACAAAATGTCAGCTTACCTTACCAGGGGCTACATGAATTCAGCAGTAAGAAGCAGTTCTTGTCGCCGGCAGAAGAAAAAACACGAGACCTTCAAAACAAAAACCGCCAAATATGTGTCTCTGATTCTGATCAGTAAATAGAGGGATCAGGCAGCAGGCAGAATCTGCAAATATCAGAAAAAAGAAAGGAAATATCTGCTGCTGGACCCTCTATTTATCCAGGGAGAACAAAAGAAATTTAGATTTGGGGTGGAGGTGTTATATAAGTGGTGGCTTGGACTGCAATAATCTGATTGGCTGCCACCACTTGCATAATTGACCGCTTTACAAGCTGATTTTCTTCAAAAACTTCAATGTGAGTAGCATGTAAAAACACACTGAACCGTCGGTATATGATGTAAAGAACAAGCCAGGCTATGATTTAAGCATGTTTTACGTGCTGCTCACATTGAAAATCTACATTGCAGTTTTTCACGTCAGTGGAAGGTACTCGGTGGTAACAGCTTGCAATTCCTATCGTCTCACAGCGCACTCGGGTGTAAGCACAGAAGCGCTGTGAGACGGTACTCGGGGTTAATGAGTTAACACTATCTGACTGCTTTTACAAATATTCAAGATTACTTGAGTGTAAATATTCACACATCTTAGTACCACTTCCTGGATTCAAACCATGGGTGTGAAAAAAATGAACAACAGAGCTATTTTTCGTCACACTGAGCTATTGGGGAACAACTATTTCTTGCTTGACTGAATTCTGCCTAATACGTTCTTGAGTAGACAGTCAAACCTTGTAATCTAAGTGTAGTGTCACCAAAGACTGAGGTGCCAATTGAACATACATGCCTGAGATTTAGGCATGACAGATAGTTAATGTACTGTGTATTACACCTTTTGAAATAATAAGATCTGGAATGCAAAGGTTAACACAAGGTAATGCTGGAGGGGACACACTATAATACATTACACATTACTATTCAAGGTTCAGATCTTAGTGCAGGACATATTTATATCTTGTTTTACAGCTCCACAATCTGGTTATCAAAACAACCTCAGTGAATGCATGCTGTCAAAGCCATATTTGCTGTGAAGCACCTTTACACATTCTATTTCTTCAACAACATACCAAATTAAGCACAATAGTTTGTGGTATAAATCTATATTTGAGTAACATGGCACAGTGCTTTATTTCAGATCAGATTCTATATTCAGTAGTACTGCATATCCTGTAGATAAATATTGGTCTGACAAACTTTATTTATTCAGTACACTCACAACACACTATACTTAGTGGCAGTAAACAAAGTACTCCTTCTTATTCATTGCACTATATACTGAACGATAGATCTGTACTCACCAAACTCTCAGTGCAACCACACTGGTCTGTCTGTATGGGCCTCCACATTGCTAGCTCTGACCTCTGCAGCTGTAGGGGATAAAAACAACCATTATGAATACCTGTCTATCACATACTCAGGCTAGACTTTGATACAGCTATGGGTGAAATACTCACAAACTACTGTGCTATTGCTATCTTGAGAATCTTGGATCCATTGGGCCAAGAGCTCCCCCTTCCTCTTCTTTAGGTCAGCATAGTGATGGTGTACCTACTCACCAGTTCGGGGAATTCCAGTGGCACTGTTGAGGTCACATGCCAGATGGTCCCAGGCCTCACATTTGTATTGGGAGCCCTGGCACTAGCTCTGCTGTGCTTAAAGTGGCAAATGCTAAGTGGTGCTTAGCACTGCTTAAATCAGCTTAGCTGAGCTAAATGGTGCTTACAATTACACTTTTCAAGCAATGCTCAGACCAGCTAAGTGGTGCTGAGCACTAGTCAGCATTGCTCACTCTTTATTTAATGAATAGTCACATATTGGACATTAATTATTCATTACTGACATATTCTTCTGTGTATATAGTTTACTTCACATGGCCACCCCTATGTGCTTTGATTATGTTACTTTGGGGAGTGACTGTACTGTATGGGACACTTGTGTTTACATGGGGGATTTCACATCATATACCCACTGACACTGCAATTCTGGACAAACTACACTACCCTGGTTAACAAATATCAATTACTACTTAATTAAATAAATACAAAATCATTTCACAATGCTTTCCCATGTAAAAACTGAATGGTCTGTCTTGGTATTCGAACCATGAACTACTGCATGCAAAGCCAAAACTCTCACCACAACGATAAATCAGCATTCAGGAGCCTCCCTATACATTATTATATAGCTCTTACAAGATGTTTAAGCACTGCTGAGCAAAGCACTGTGATGCACAAACCCACTCAGCTACGCTTAAACTTATACACATATAAATAAAAAAAAAATACAAGTATTTTAAATAGATATTTCTCACTATTTACATATCAACATGTCAGTTGCAGGCCACATACTCTTCATGACAGTCTAATGCAAAAGCTGTTAGTCTATCAACTGTCTAAGTTTGTAAGGGCAATATTTAAAATGTTGCCCTATTGTTGTCCCTCTGTTCTGCTTTTATTTCAAGGTTTTGGCCAAATTTCTTGCTCTAGGGGCTTGACAGGTGAGTGATTAAGGACACTATTTTACTATAAAGTGCCGTACAGCACTTTGACAATGCAGAGGGTGTGTGACAGTTCCTGTCACACACCCCTTGCATTGCATTCCATTCACAGATCTCCTTTTTGGTGACCACAGACACTGTTAGAATTCTAAAGTGCTATATGGTGGGCATGTTACAGATCTGTGAGCACTATTGCAACATGCCCCCTGCACTGATTGAGTATCCATGTCCACAGATCTGTCTCAGTAGCTCATCTTCATTAATATGTAAGGCACCCTGCTGAGAGGGGGATGCAGATTCAGACACCATTCACTCCGTCTAGGAGTACAACTATTCCTACATGGAGTTTATTAAATCTGGGGATCTCTTTTGTCAGTAGTTTACAAATCTCTTTTTAAAAATGCACTTAAAATTGTACTATGTTTTTTATTGATTTTAACCTGGTTATACTGGCAAACATTGCAAACATTGCAATGTTTTTCTGCATTACCATGATCTTCTTGCTGTGATGTTCATTGCAAATATTGAAGTATATTCCTAGCATGAACATTTCTGTTGTCTAGAAAAAAATACCGGATAGATATTAGAAGGAAGAGATTTAGATGAATACTGCAAAGATAAATGAGAAAATTCACAAAGTACTTTAACAGAGCTTGCTGTTAATCAAGTTTTTCAGCTAAGCAATCCCATAACTATTTCCGATTGCCCATGTTACTTTAAATTTCTTGTCAGAGGTTACAAGAAATTCATAGTTCCATACATTTTGGTAAATATTAAAGTAAGAGAAATAATAACAATACTGGGAAAAGATTCAGCAGTGAAACACTGCATTTAAGCTTTCGATGCATTCAGCATTTCAGAAGTAAAATATTAATACCATTGTCAAATATTCAACAGAAAAATAACTCTGGAGGTAAATCACTGGGATATTTTAATAAACTAATAAAAGCTTTCAGGATCATAATCTTAACAAAATATAGGTGAGAAAGAAAGAAAGAAACACGAGTTTTTAATTTACCCATACCTTACTTAACAAATTATACTGATATATGTTTCAGGCTTTACAAAAGAAATTTATCCACCACACATATAAAGCTGTAAGTAGGATTTGAGCTTACCATAAAAGAATGCAGCAGGTATTATTCTTCTATGTTATCTTAAATAGTGACACATATGATAGTATTCATTGTTACTTTGCGCAAATACGACAGGGGCATTCTTGATGCTTGCGAATGAATGTAGGAAAGGCATGATTCATAGAGGCCATGTATGCTAATGTGCATGGCCTTAAAAATAAGGATTCCTATTACATGATTGAAGATGCATTCTGTTGAATGCGTCTTGATCGAACATAAAAGAACAAAAAGGCAAAATAGCGAAGCAGCTTTTAAGCGAATTCTTTCCCAAGGAAAGAATTTGCTTGGCTACTTCTGTTACTTTGCTGTTCTTGGCACTGTAGTGTGATCTCGGCGTTGGTATATTTAAGTAGGGGGTGTGGGGGCAAACCCCCCCCACTTCATGTAATGTTTTAATTTTTTTTTTCCCTTGGAAAAAAAAAATCGTTGTTCTGAGGTATCGACATTGTAAGCTTTCGCTTACGTGGGGTCGATTAATCATCGTTCGCTTTTTTAAGCGTTCGATGATGGAATATAGACCCAAAAATAATGAGATGCAAATAAGAGATGTTGTAAAGTGCAGTATGCTAATGAGGTGGTTTTGCAATTCATAGTCCAACAGCCCTGCAGTATGCACATATATTGTTAAATGTGGAGCTTTGCCTTTAATAGTCGAGTTGCAGTCTGTGAAACTTCTTTGTCCAAGCATGCACACGCACGTCCCTGACACACAAATGAATTATATCCCCCAGCAATCTCCTTATTAGTTTGCATTAGGTATCCACAAGCACTAAAATGACACAGTAGTTTAACCATGTGTGCACAAGCACTTCCCTGACACACAAATGAGTTATTTCCCCCAGTGACCCCTTCAGTAACATTTTCTAGTATGTACAAGCATTAAAATGAAACATTCACCCAAGCAACCCCTTCAGTAACATGCCCTAGTATGCTAGGTTCCTTTCTGCTATTACTGAAGAAATATCTGTAACAGAAGTGTATGTTTTAAATGAAGTTCTTCCAAGGGACAGTGCCAGGACTAAACTTAATATAACTGAGTATGCTTTACATCAATGTGTTACAACTAAGCTAGTGAAATGTACTGCATTTTTAGAAGGGATATTCAAGTCAAGACCCTGAATGGTCATTTATTTTTCCTATTTTCCTCTGGTGTGTAAGCATAAGATTATTAGCAAGCAAAAGGTAGAGGTAACATGCATTCATGGTGATAGACAATAGTACCTTCTAGACATATAGAAATTCTTACTGTTTGTGGAAAACTTTGATATCCTCTTAATGTAACGCTAGGAAAATATTTTTACATTTTAAAGCACCATGGAAAACATGAGGAGACAGATCTATAGTTGCCCTGGTCTAATGCTGGATAAACATTTTACTGCATTTGGCAAAAAATAAAAGTTCATACATGAACACAGGAGGGATTCTTTGAGAATTCAAAATGTTATTAAATTGAACTGGCATATTTTGCAAGTGGATAACAAAAGAGCAGTGATTGTAGGGGGTATTCCTAACTTTTGCTATAAAAAATAAGAGGTACTTGAAGAGGAGGCTTTGCTATAACAGACCTCCTCGTGAGGAGATGGGTGGTATTCTGGGAATGAAAAGATGTGGCAATTGTGCCTTTTGTATTTATGATGAGGAAGAACCCACTTATAAA
Organism: Protopterus annectens; assembly: GCF_019279795.1. NCBI lineage: Eukaryota > Metazoa > Chordata > Ceratodontiformes > Protopteridae > Protopterus > Protopterus annectens. Next base: position 548,320,098 of record NC_056737.1, read on the forward strand.
CATCCAGATACCAGTAGGGTCATTTACATCAATGCGAAGGCCGATTGCAATATGAGAAATATTGTTTACCTGGTGCATTGTATGTTACACTCAGTTTTCTACATGGGGAAAATGAATAGAAGGTTGAGACAAAGAATTAAGGATCATTATTATTGTGTGCACAAAGGTCTGGAGTATAGTGCACTTGCAAAACACCTCAAGTAGGAGGGTGAACAGTATAGGTTTGTCATTCAAGTATTAGAAGTTGTTCCTGAAAGTATAAGGTTGGGGGATTTAGTAAAAAAAAAAAACAGAAAGGGTGGAACTTAAATGGATGTTTAAATTAGCGGCACATTTGGGACATGATCTGAGTGACCATGTAGCATTGAAACCTGTTCTTAAATCGAGGAAATTACACAGATGAAATTGTATGTTAGTCTTCATTAACTGTATATTTGATCCTCTCTCCTAAGTGTTTTGATAATTAGGGGGTTTTATTGTTAGGTCTCAATGTATGTAATGCTGCTGATGGTTTTAGGTAAATGTATCTATAAATATGTATGGGTCAGTGATTGATGTTTGGATGATGAAGTTTCATTATGTGTATATAAGTTTGTTGCAGTGAGTTAGGAGTTGTCTGATGAAGCAATAAATTATTTTGAAAGTGCTTACAACTTTTTCTTGTGATTAAACATTTGCTTTTTAGTAAGTCTGCTGTGTTTGTGTATGAACTTTTATTTTTTGCCAGTTGTCTTCTTGTTATCAGCTCATACAGTTTATCACTGGTGTTCCACATAGACTTTGCATTTTACTGCAGCTGAGCAGTCAATAACTTTCAGTTTCTTGTGCATTGTTTCTTATTTTTAACTAAAGAGAGGTCTCTGATATCTGCATTATAGCAAGCATTGCAAGTTCTGGATGATCAGAGTCTGCTACCCCTTGTCAAAACAAAAAAAAAAGAAAAACGAGAGAGAGTTATTTCATTACTTCTCATCACCTTTTCTTTTTCGAAGTCAAACAACCTAACAATCTTTTAATAAGAATAACAAAATGAGGGTTATAAAGGGTACAGAGAGCTTGTCACTCCAAATAGTATTAGCTTTCATTTCTCACATTAACATATAAAATATAAAGTTTAGGTGTCCGTGTGCCTAAATACACACACCCTCACCATAAGCATGCATGCTCTTCAGGTTTTAGTTGCAAGCTGATGTGACCAGATTGATTTGTTCTGAAATTCCGTTCATTGTGCCTGTGATTTGTATCATTCAGGCACTCTATTAACTGAGTGGTAGCTGGGATTTGGGAGTGCTAAAGTTTAACCTCAATATTTAAAACATACTTGTATCTCTCAGAGATAACCAAAGTCATTAAAAAAAAGTATGGTCTGTTGGATTGCCAAATAGTTTCCACACTGTTTGAAATATATTTTCTCTATCAGCTCTTTAAAATTAGGTACTGTAAACCACTGTACTTAATCTAAAGGAAAACACTCCTTATGTAAAGCTATGAAACAACAAAGCATGTAGTGCTGGTCGAAATGTAGTTTTACCTTTATCATCATGCATCTAAAATGGTACCCTTTATAGCAATAGTTCTTTTAAATAAATTGTGCATCTTCTATTGTCTGTTTATAACTGTTTTAGGACATCACCAGGCAATGCTATTAACTTGAGATTTTAAATGTAATCTAGATGAATGAGAAAATGTGAACAGAAGGGTACACAGAGTTTAATGAGCTTTCCCAATATGCTCTTCGAGTGATCAGTAGTTGGTGCCATTAAAACATAAAAATATTAAAAGTTACATTTACCTAATCCAACAACTCAAGAGCCAGTGAATTTAGGAATTCAACAGGAACAAGGTTGATAGGGTGAACACCCAGAGCTGTCTTTTCTGATAGCAATCATGTGTAATAAGCTAGGTACAGTTCTGGCCATTATATATCTCCTATTGGTCCAGAGGTCCTCAGCACATTCACCATTTGCCACTCACTGTCACACAGAAAGTCATTCTTCCAGTTATTACATTCTTTAAGAGAATGGGCAACCTGTAGATCAGCACCCTGATTGGAGAAATGATGCTCTCCAGCAGGGTGTTAATGAGAATGGGCAACCTGTAGATCAGCACCCTGATTGGAGAAAGGATGCTCTCCAGCAGGGTGTTAATGAGAATGGGCAACCTGTAGATCAGCACCCTGATTGGAGAAAGGATGCTCTCCAGCAGGGTGTTAATGAGAATGGGCAACCTGTAGATCAGCACCCTGATTGGAGAAAGGATGCTCTCCAGCAGGGTGTTAATGAGAATGGGCAACCTGTAGATCAGCACCCTGATTGGAGAAAGGATGCTCTCCAGCAGGGTGTTAATGAGAATGGGCAACCTGTAGATCAGTACCCTGATAGGAGAAAGGATGCTCTCCAGCAGGGCATTAATGAGAATGGGCAACCTGTAGATCAGCACCCTGATTGGAGAAAGGATGCTCTCCAGCAGGGTGTTAATGAGAATGGGCAACCTGTAGATCAGCACCCTGATTGGAGAAAGGATGCTCTCCAGCAGGGCGTTAATGAGAATGAGCAACCTGTAGATCAGCACCCTGATTGGAGAAAGGATGCTCTCCAGCAGGGCGTTAATGAGAATTGGCAACCTGTAGATCAGCACCCTGATTTGAGAAAGGATGCTCTCCAGCAGGGTGTTAAGGAAAATGGGCAACCTGTAGATCAGCACCCTGATTGGGGAAAGGATGCTCTCCAGCAGGGTGTTAATGAGAATGGGCAACCTGTAGATCAGCACCCTGATTAGGGAAAGGATGCTCTCCAGCAGGGCATTAATGAGAATGGGCAACCTGTAGATCAACACCCTGATTGGGGAAAGGATGCTCTCCAGCAGGGCATTAATGAGAATGGGCAACCTGTAGATCAGCACCCTGATTGGAGAAAGGATGCTCTCTAGCAGGGTGTTAATGAGAATGGGCAACTGTAGATCAGCACCCTGATTGGAGAAAGGATGCTCTCCAGCAGTGTGTTAATGAGAATGGTCAACCTGTAGATCAGCACCCTGATTGGGGAAAGGATGCTCTCCAGCAGGGCATTAATCTACAGCTAATGTCCACTGAAAAATGAGTCTGCTGCTTTACAGCAGCATATCAAGCTGCCATGCAGCTTAGACTGAAAGTAACCTAATGGTTACCATTATTTTATGCTCGCTAAGCAGCCTTTACAGTTTAATATAAAAAAAAGAAAATAAAAAAAAACTCTGTGTGTGTTTGTGCATGTGAGTGAGAGCAAGATCTACTGAGACCTTATTTTGCACTTCTAAGCAGTACTTTTGTTGTTTAGCGAGTGTAAAAATTAAATGAACCATAAAAGTGTGTGTGTGTGTGTGTGTGTGTGTGTGTGTGTGTGTGTGTGTGTGTGTGTGTGTGTGTGTGTGTGTGTGTGTGTGCATTTGTATGCATGAAAGCAAGGTGTGTGTAAGTGAGAGAGACTGAAGCATGAAAGCTATCAAGCAATGGCAGCAGCAGTACTTCTCGACCTCTTAGCTGAAGATATCTGGATAAAGCCTAAAATTAAGGGGGAACAAAGGCTCAAAACAGAAACATAGGTTTGCATACCTCTGGAACTCTTAGCTCAAGAAATCTGGATAAAGCCTGAAAGGGGAAACAAAGGCTTAGAAATTAGAACAGATTTGAAATATTGTTCTTATAAAATTGCAAAGTAGCTTAAATAACAGGATTTCTGAAGGAAATAACGTCTGAAACCCAAATATTTGTCATTATTTAGTGACTTCAGTCCCCAAGACTGGCAACAAGCCACATATTTTAGGAGTAAGGGCCCAAAAAATAAAGTAAATATCTAGATTTTTTTTTTGAAAATGTTATATTTTGGAGGTAAAATGCTTCCTCTAGCACCATTTATATATACTACAGCAACTTTGAAAAATTAGGCAGCGGAACTATTTTACATCAAAAATATATAAAAAATAATAAAGTAATTTAAAAATAAGTCAGTAAAGCACAATACTTTTACAGATGGCTTATTGTCTAAGCACAATAATGCCTTCCAGGGTATGTGTTACTTTGTAAATAACACCCTTCCAGGGGTGTTATTTGCACAGTAATACAAACCCTGTTGGGCATTATTCCTTGCTTATTCACTGATCCCTGACAATTGCTTAATTGCCTTACTCCCAAATGTTTATTAAACACTCATATTCTCTCTTTCTTTCCTTTCTTTTCATCCTATCTTTCATCCTTCCTCTCTGACTTCCTGCCTTATCTTCCTTTTGTACTTCAACAATCAGTCCTCTAGAGAATAAATATGTTCCATTACTGACACTGTATTTCTGTTGTACCTACTCAGAATCCATCCAGTTCCATGCTCCCCTTCTTGCTTTAAGTCACGCTATACATTTATCCCTTAATGCTCCCAATTCAACATGCTCCACTGTACCTATTTTGGTTTCTACCCCATGTAGTCATCAGTTTCTTATTCTCCTTCTTGCAATTACTTATTATTCTACCAATATACTTCTGCAACATCTTATCCATACCGCTCTCTCTCTCTCTCTATCCTGTCATAGATCACTTAGTGCATTCCTTTCCTCCCTTTCTTTCACAATACTCATTGTAAAATCTCATCCACTATTCCTGTTATTCACTGTGGTACATTAATTTCCATTATATGTCATCTGAAATGCAGAGCTCACAACCCCCTAAACAGTTTCATGTCCCTAATGCACCCTCAGACAATCTTTTGCAAATCTCCCCGTTCTCCCTTTCCATATATATTTATCACATTTTTTCTGAATTTCTTGGCACTACCTTTTTTGGTGGTCTAATTCGTATATGCCCACCTCTACTCAGCCCCAAGTACTCCTCCTACCCCTCCATACACATTCGTCCCCAGGTATTCCTCCAGCACCTTCATAACCCTTTGACTCTAGGTACTCCTCCTGCTCCTCCACATACCTTCAATCTCATGTACTCCTCCCATACTCTGGAGCAAACTAACTATCTATATCAAACAAAGCTCCTAATTAGCACTCTTCAAGAAAAATCTCGAGGACTGGATGGGAAATAGGAAATTCACCCCAGGGATCACCTCTGTGGCTCTGCTCGACAGGGGCACAGGAAAATAATTTATTTTCGGTGGCGAAAGCCAGGGAACCTTTTAGGCTAGGCTTATATAGGCCCTGGGGCCAGTAGCCTAGTACCTACCTATGAACCTATATATACATATATATATATATATATATATATATATATATATATATATATATATATATTTATATATATATATATATATATATATATATATATATATATATATATATATATATATATATATATATATATATATATATATATATATATATATATATACATATATATACACACACACACACAGGTCTACTTTGATTCACGGAGAACTCATTTCACTGAATTTCAAAACACTCACACCAAATCACTGACAGCTCAAATCACTGAAAACTCATTTCACTGAATCACATTTCACTGAATGTAAGTACTGTTGGGCAAATAAAATGTATATGCCCTTTCCCCCACTGTAGTGCAACCCTAGAGTTTGTATATATAGTTGGGGGTGTGTGAGGGGCACAGGCCCCCACATTGGGGGGTGTTGGGGGCATAGGAGCCCACCTACTTTTGCTTTTATATTGATAGCTTTTAGTGAAATGAGATTCATAAATATAAAAGCTAAGTAGGTGGGAGGCTACACCCCACACAGCCCCCAATGTGGAGGACTGTGCCCCCACACCCCTTAACTATATATATATATATATATATATATATATATATATATATATATATATATATATATATATATATATATTAACTCTAGGATCACACTACAGTGGGGAAGGGGGCATACATGTTTTATTTTGCCAACAGTACTTACATTTCATGAAATGTGATTCAGTGAAATGAGTTTTAAGTGATTTGAGCTTTCAGTGATTTTTTTGAGGATGAATTGAAATTCAGTGAAATGAGTTTTCACTGAATCAAAGTAGACCCATACACACACACACACACACACACAGATATATATGTATATATATATATATATATATATATATATATATATATATATATATATATATATATATATATATATATATATATATATATATATATATATATATATATATATATATATACATTTATCTATGGGTCTAGGACAGTCTTACCGAAAGATTGTTTCACCAAAAGTGAAACGGGCTGTCACAGTTTCACAAAAGCACTTTTTAATGAAAAAAGTGCTTTTGCGAAACTTTCGTAAAGTATAGGGAATTGGGGGGAAGTGGTAGTGGGTGAGATCGGACTACAGTGGGGATAAAAGAATATTCCCTTTCACAACTATAGTGCAATCTTGGAGTGAGAATATAAAAGTAGGTATGGTGTTGGGTGGAGCCCCCCATGTGGGGGGTGCAGGGGGGTGAAGCCCCCCTGCATAAACATGGTGTGTGTGTGTGTGTGTTTTTTTTTTTTTGTTTTCGTGCATGTGTGTGTGTGTTTTACCTTCCATTTACCGAAAATGCTTTTTCTTTGAAAGCAGTTTCGGTAAACAGTGTTTGGTAGGGTTGGATTCGGTCAGTTGGTCTTTCGATCAACTGTCCTAGATACACACACATATATATATATATATATATATATATATATATATATATATATTATATATATATATATATATATATATATATACATATATATATATATATATATATATATGTGTGTGTGTGTATCTGTGTGCATATATGCGTGTGTATATCTATCCCTCTCTCTCTATATATATAGTTTCCTCAGTCTGTGCTACAACCAATTTATTCAGGGGAATTAACAGACCAGTTTCATCTGAAAATTTTAAAAACAGCTTCCTCTCATCATCCAATATCAATATGCAGTCATTCATAAAAAAAAAAAAAAAAAAAAAAAAAAAAAAATCCCTCAACTCTCATGTCACCGGATAATTGTCATTCATAAAACCCCTAATTCTACACACCCTATACAGCCTCTCACACCATTTAACTGCCTCTCCTCCCTTACAACACTTTTAAATACCTTTTCCATAAAACATCTCAAGCCACAATCAAAACCCATTTGCATGTCTGTAAGAACCACTATGAACTTTTCTTCACATTTCTTTATCCTCCCATTCAGTGAAATTGTCTAAAACCCTCTAACAGTCAGCAATGTACCTTTCTTTTTATAAATCCTACCTAGTCGATTCCAATAATATCATGCAATGCATTTTGCAATCTAGCCGTCAATATTCTCACAAACAGTTTGCATCCATGTTACACAATAAAGTTTGTCAATCATTTCAGGCATCCTTTTTATCCCCCTTCTGTTTGCATAGAATGTTTACTATCAAAATCGTGAAAGCCAGAACAAAATCTGGTCATTCACATGAATCACAACTCCAAAATACAGCAGAGGAAGACAAACACTATGTCGAATTTAATACCGAATTCAAAGCATCGGCATTATTCAACATATGCCTTCCTCTGCACCTTTCAGCACAGCAACGGAAGTTAAACTTCTCAGCAGTACATACATACAGCACAACATAGAGATGCCTGTTTTTGCAGGGGGGCAAGCTCTCCTTGCACCCTCCCCAGTGGGGGGGAATGTGCCCCCCACACCCACTTCAAATTAAATATTCCAACTCTGAGATCGCACTACAGTGGGGGAAAAGGGTAGATTTCCTGATCTGCACAGTACCATGATCACTAGTCCTAAGGGTGAATGCACATGTGCGAATGCACAGTGCATTCGCTGAACCAGGAGCTTGAACACAAGTAGGTCAGCAACACGGAAGTCATCCAACTGATGTTCGACATTCTGTGTTCACCAAACCTAATCACAGCATATTGATAGTAAACTGTATAGAATCCTGACTGTAGAGTTCTGTATTGAAGTAGGCACTTGCCCTCATTAAACAGTTTCATCAATAAATCTCCTATTTGAAGTTCTGCCCTGTAATAAAAAATACATTTGTAGGCTATCTTCTTCTCCTGAATGTCACCCTTTTAAATGCCAGAGTGCTTCAGTAGTCTCTTTTACACCATTTTTCTATTAATTATCTCTCTCTATTCCTGATTTCAACACTTCCATTGTTTATGCAATCCACGTCAGAATTTCCTAAAAGGATTTCATAACATCCTTATAAGATGTCTTTTCTCTGTCCTCATCATCTATTACACTTTATATCTGGACTGTTTTTTGTTCCTTAATTTTCACCATTAAAAGCTTTATGTCCATTTCCCACCTTATCCATTACCCCACATTACATCGCAAAATGATAGTTCAGCTTTTATCATAGTGTCTTCTAAGTACTTTAACACCTGTTTTTTAACATTTATGCTGTCAAGCCCTGTACCTCTTGTTCTGTCTCCCATAGAAACTAAACATCCTCCCAAGATTTTTCAGTACATTTTTTCTGTACCTCATCTCTTTCTTTTCAATAAACCTATCCCATGTTGATTTTATCCCATTGACTCTATCCAGCCAGTCCCATCTTGCCCATCCTAATTTGCTGTTACTACTTTCAGTACTACAGTCTGCAAATATATTTTCCCACTCTGCCAATATCCTGCATTCCACCTCCATATCCACTTTTACTGTTCAGGTCAGCTTACCCATGACAAGTCTAAAACACTATGTTCCAAGCATCTTACAGCTAATACTTCACCCATTGTCTCCTCATGCACCACAAGGATGGCTAGCCTACTAGCCTCTTTTCACTCATACCTTAACAAAGAGCCACCACTATTAACCAGCTCATACCTTCCTTCAACTCCATCCAACTCCCTTTATGAAACTTTGCTGTCCAAGATGACCTATACCTCTTTGGATGTAATTCCACATTGAAGTATACTCTGATTACTACATGGTCTCCTTCCTTTCTAATCTTCTCTGTCTAATCCAAATATTGCAGGATCATCTCAGGTTCATCTTCATTTCACCCATAGAAGGAATGTAACACTGCTTCTTGTTTCTCCTAGGCCATCTACCTACAGCCCATCCCCCAACCATATTCCACCATCAGTTATCTCCACATCTCCTTATTTATCACTCTCATACCCACTCCCTGATTCCCCTCTTCCTTTCATACAACTAATTCCTAACCAAACATATCCTCTATTTTCACATTTTCCAAAGTTCCTTCCTTTTACATTTAATTCCTGCGCAAACAAAACAATCTCTTATCTGGCCACCTTTACCAAAATCACACACATCTTTATGGAATTATTTTATTACTTCTGTATTCCAAGGCACCCTTCCCCCTCTCTCCATCGTCTTTGCCACACCTACAGATCTAGGGTATCACATATGATGAAGAAATGCTAGCTTGTGAATGGGGGGGGGGGCAGGTCCCTGGCCTAAAGTTAACAAAATACACTATGCACTTCCCTTTGAGGCAAATAATATCATTTGGCTTCAGCTGTCCTTCTCCACTATATTGTCTCACCCCCTACAAGTTACAATTCTGCCCCATAGGTTCATTCTGCTGTTGTATCATTCATGTTACTCTCTACCTCAATTCTTCAATTGCTGCTTAAAGTACCTCAAAGAATTGTTGCCATTTGAAGGTCTAATGGGTCAGATGTATCAAACATATACAAAAGGGAAAAAAAGAGAACTTAAATTCAGCATCTTTGGATACTATATTCTATTTCCACTCTTAGTGTCTTTTACCTCTGTTGTCTCATATGTGCCTTCCTTCTATCATTTTCTGACAATAATGAACATCTGGCCTAGATGCCCATGTGCTGTCGTCTTATGTCCTTCTTTCTCATCTATAGCCTCTTGTTTCTTCTCTGGTGTCGTCACAAATCATGGCCTAAATCCTGTTCAACTTTCGTCAATTTTTCTCTTTTTTCTCCTCAAGCACATTTGAATGTCTCTAGTCACATGTTTGTACTGCACTGTACTGTTTTCAGTGGTGATGTTGTTTATGTCATCACCTATCTTTTCCATATCTTCTAATTCCTGAACCTCTTTACCTCAGCCCTCCCATCCTCATCTTCATCCACGTTCTTATTTGCTCATTCACATCTTCATCCTTTGCAGATGCACCCAATATTATTTTGATCAACCCATCTCATTTGTCTGCATCTTTCTTTTTCCCAAGATCTTGTGTTTTCTATATTACCTCTCTACCTCTCACTATGCTATCCCATCATTACCATCTCAGGTCTTCACCTTTCTCATTAATTTGCTGGCATATCACCCCTCTCACTCCAATTCACAGGGCACACATGTCTTGCTTAACACTAGACTAAAATGGATAGCTTCCTCATTTTTTACCATAATGCCTTTCTTCTTTATATTATTTTTAAAACAGTTGAGAAGATTATGAGAAGCACTGCCACCCAGTGCCATATAGACCAGCTCCCTGGTAACAGATTTTTCCTTCTTGCATAGACCTGGGGTACAAAATCATCAAGAATTTTAACGTTCCCCCCTTTATATGGAAGTCCCTCTTGAAAACTGTAATTTTGTCAAGCCATTGTTTTAATTTGTAACTGTGACACAAATCAATTACTATCAATCTTCCTCTACTAGCAATGTATCTACCCTGTTGGCTCTGGCTACCTGTTCTCTAACCAGTCTGTGCCACCAGTAACTGTTGAAAATCTTCAAGATGGACATATACTTTAGAATATACTAAAGGAAGTGGGTGTAGCACCTGGGAAGAGCAGATGAAGATTATACCGAAGGGGAAAAAAGGAAAGTGAAACCTGAAGAGGCTCTGTTTTACTTCAACTTACATCAAAGCATAGAGTCAGTCAAAAACAGAAACAAGACTGTTATATTAAAGAAATTAAGGAAAAATAAAAAAATATAGAAGGAGAAAAATGCAAACTACCAGTATCCATTCAGGAAGAACACTATTTTCATGAGCTGTCTTTTAGATAATGAATGAGAAGAAGAGGAACAACTTGTACCTGTAATTATAAGAAATGCAGCTGCTGTCTCTGTTTCACTTTAGAATACTTGTAAACCTTCTAACTTGGCTGACTTACAAATAAGCTATGTCTACTTCAAAAACGCCAGTGGGGAGACAATGCGCTAACCAGAGCTAGAATCAATATAGGAGGACAGATGGAGAGCCAAAGGAACAAAGCAGTCCCACTTCATAATCATACTTAGAGCTAGGAAATAACTTGTTCTGCAGGGTAACTGAACTAAAGTGCAGTAGTCACAGTTCATATTCTTGTATCCTTTAGACATATCACATATTATCACTCCTTTTCTAGTCAAGGCAATTATTCCCCTCTGTCTTATACTAAGAGTAAGTTATTAATGTGTCCTGTTTTGTTGTACCCCTACATCTGCATTGGCCAGTATGGAATCTTTGTCAGCTTTTGCCACTTCTGTAGCCAGCCTGAGAGAGTTGGTTATTCGAGGGAGTGTAACAAGTGCATCATGTTTACAAAAACACTTTATTGCTACTTCCCAATGATTCAATATGTGAGCAGTGTTCATATTAACTTAGAGACTCCTGTCTCATCTCAGAGCACCTTCAGTGAGCACAACATGCAAAATACAGTGTACATCTATTAAACCAACTTACTCTGAGGTTAAGAGAGCACTGCTTAAGCTTCACAGACTAAAGACTAAGAAACCTCAGGCATTAGCTCTCACAACAAGACATCGAACTTCACCCTTCACCCCACAGTAATACACATACCTGTAAGGTTCACAAGGGTGTTGACTCTAAGTTCAAATGGCCATTGAGACTACATCAAACCATGGTAATGTTTTAATAACAGGTGACTTTATTGCTAGGCATCGGGACACTACCCTTACCAGGCTGGTTATAAATAGGGTGACAGTTAGCTGTCTTTCTGAAGCCAAGATGCAGTATGTAACAAAGACTGTTAGATCCTCTTTTATCCTGACAAATATGCTTATGATCTGACAGTTATCCACATGGGAGTGAATGACCTTAGGTGCTCTACCTAGATGTTCATGCAGAAGGATGTGATTGTGCACACTAAGCATTTGCCTGAGATAGGAAAGACACTAGTTTTGAATAGTATGTTGCCCTCAGCCAGAATGATGCCAAGATAAAAAGATAACATAAATGACTTTAGTAACCTTCTATGTAGCTGGCGTCATTCTAGAGGGATCAGGTATGCATCAGATTGGGATGAGATGGCTGATAAACTTTCCTACTTTGCTAGTAATAGCCTGCAACTCTCTTACAAAGGCTTTCACACTCAAGCTAAAGACTTTGCTCACTAGATAGTGCTTTTTTCAGGCAGAGACCATCTGCTGGACACTCTGGCCTAGTAAATTCTAATCTGGAAGAAATTGATGTGGCTCTACTCAACAACAGGAGTCTTAACAAATACCCAGTCTTAAGGCTCTTTTCCAGCTTGAACACATTTATGTATGCAATTACATATGTATTGTTTCAATTCAACAAATACCCAGTCTTAAGGCTCTTCTGCAGCTTGAACACATTTATGTATGCAGTTACATATGTATTGTTTCAAATCAACAAATACCCAGTCTTAAGGCTCTTCTGCAGCTTGAACACATTTATGTATGCAGTACATATATATTGTTTCAAATCAATGAAAATACTCTGTCTATTCTTTTTTAACATATTTTTTAGCATTTTATTGTACAATTAAAGATACATAACAAAGTTCAGGATTGTAAAAACAATCATATGCACATTATACCATGAATGACCTAGTAAGACCACATAATGACATTACCTAAACAATGAAATGCAAAGTAAAAAAGAACAACAAAACAAAACAAAAAAGTACTTCTGTTCTTGGATATAGTGACTATCGTGTTCAGCTCTACTGACATTTGCAGGCAGTACTAGGATTTGTCAATGATATCAATGACTCATGTCAAATTCATAGGAACACTCATTTGAACTTATAAATGTCCAAATAATATAAAAATAATTACTCCTAAAAATTTACCCACAGAACACCCTCAATGTCCCCATGTGAAAGTAACAGCTATCTTAACACATTTGCTGAAATCCCCATTAAATCTATTCACTTTCCACTTGGGGAGTTCAACTATCCATCAATAAACAGTCTGATTACATTACAAATGGTGGGCATGCCCACAGCTTCATTAACATTAAAAATGGAAACTCTCTTCTACAAATGCTTAGCCATCTTTCAAGGAGCCTCATTATCCTTCATCTATTCCTCACAAATTTCCTCACAAATATGGACAATTTTTACACATTTCCATATGCATCATCCTGCCATGCTAAATCTGATAAAAAATTTGCAACATTTTCCTTTACAAGAGGTGGCACTTCCCAGTTAAATACCTCTATGTTTAGACACTTCTCAAAATCAAACCATTTTCAGTTACCTCATAACTTTATACATTGTTATAACATCCTCCTCTGATAGCTCACACTATTAAAGTTGTTGCCTATGCCTCTGATAGTCTCTATACACATGAAATATCATGAGAAATTTAAATCCCCTGTAATGGGAATAACCAATTAAATAAATAATTTAACAAGAGAAATAAATTGCTTAATACTTATAAGAGGCCTCATTCTAGTGACCTTAGGAGCACACTTACTCAAACTAATAAAGAGCTTAAAGGTACTATCAGGAAATTCAAAGCTGAGAATGAACTTAAAATAGTCATTAAAACCAGAACTATAAAACTTTATTTTACTATGACAAAAAGGTAAGAATTAGCACACAGCAGTGTTGAAAGCTAACCTACATTATAGTGCACACTCTGACCCAAAAGAAATAGCTAATATCCTGGCTAACATTTTTTGTTGAAAGCTTATAGCTATTCCAGAGATTTCACAGTACCAGCCAGTACATTTAATTGTTATAGAACAAGTTCCTTCATCCCTCTCTAAATCTTGCCTGATTATCAGAATATATATATATATATATATATATATATATATATATATATATATATATATATATATATATATATATATATATATATATATGGGTTCATATGAAAAGATCGACAACTTGAAATTTCGAAACTGACTTCACCGACAACTGAAATCACCGACAACGCAAATCACGGACGTTTCCGAGGTAAGGGATGTAAATTCGCTACCATGCCTACCATGGTAGCATAACACTGCCACACTTACTAAACCATGGTAGGCATGAGTATCGAATTTACATCCCTTACCTCGGAAACGTCTGTGATTTGCGTTGTCGGTGATTTCAGTTGTCGGTGAAGTCAGTTTCGAAATTTCAAGTTGTCGATCTTTTCATATGAACCCATATATATATGGGTACATGTCACTTCACCTAAAACCCATTTTGCCTAAACTCATTTCACTGAGACCAAATCACCTAAAGTTCATTTTTGATGGGCATTTTCTGAATAATAAAGTTTGAAACTCTAATGTATGGATAAATGAGTGACTTTACTTCTCAGTGATGTAACAGAAAATCAAAATTATTTTTGATTACATCAACATGAGTGCTAAACACAGAAACATATAAACATATGAGGCAAAAGACACTATTATAGAGGCAGGATTTCACTTAGCAATGCTTAAATTATTCTATCATGAACAGGAAATTGTAGTGGTAAACTAGCATAATACTGATGAGTTTAGAGTAAGAACCATTCATAATCTAAGAAAGTGATCAGAAAACATATGTTGTTCACTTCAGCTATTGGTATTGAATGTATATGCTGCTATATATGGGGCTATAATATTATCTTGTATACATTCAATGTCAGTGAGTTATATGGTACTGTTTTTTTTTAACTGGTGGAGACATACAAAACTGTGTAGAAATTTGTGAAATAGGTTGAATAACGAATCTGCAAGCCCACCGACCAATAGGTCACAATATTATGATCCCACAGAAACCAGTTTTAAAGAATAGACACTTAAATGTTAATTGAACTGATATTATTGTTTTTAAGCTAAGTTGAAATAAGCATGTAAGCACTTAGGTATGACATCTGAGTTGAGGGGACTCCCCTCTGATTGCATAGAATTTTATTTTTAGCAGGGCATAGAGATGGGAAGCCGTTTTAGTAGCAATCTTATATTAGCATATATTGGTTTATTTTTATCCCTGCATAGTTTTGATACTGTATTGTTTGGACTGTCTAAGCCAGTAAAAAAAAATATATATATATATATATATATATATATATATATATATATATATATATATATATATATATATATATATATATAATTCCCCCCTTCTCTTCCTCCCACTCCTCCCTTTGCTCCCCTCCTTCCTGTTCACTAAGAGATTCTGCCCTCGTATTCTGAGGGGTGGAATTAATTAGTAGTCTGTCATCAATAGGATATATCTGGAACATATAGTGTCCGATGGGTTGTGTTTCTATTAGTACATTCTCCGACTGTGACTAGAGGATGGCGCTTAGTAACAATAAACAATAAAAATAAATAATAAAATATATAGTTTTATCCTGCTAAGGCAAGATAAACTTACAATTACCATAAAGACAGTCCTTGCAATGGCCGTACCTCCTTGTTGGAGTATACAGTAAACTTGGGGGCACAATAGGAGTTACCCTAAGTGTATCCTTTTCTACCAATATCTTAAATGTTTTCTGTTGAACTAAAAAAAATATATGCAGAGAACCAGGATGAGAAACCTTTTGTAAGGTTTTTGTTCCTCGTTTGAAACAATGAGGAAATTTTCCTTAATTTGGGCTTTTTTTTTTCCTCTGTTCGCTAGGAAGCTTTTGCTACTAGACAGCATAGATGAGCAGGAATAATAAAAATATTAAAATTAAGTTAAAACAGAGGTAAAACCACTTCATTAGGTTTACATTGTCCACTTTTTACAGCAGATTAGTAATGGAAAAGTTCTTGTGAACAATGTAGAAATAGCAGTGTTTACAGGATTTGCTAAAAGCTTGGTAATTTCACTCTAATAGGCTGCACCAGTAATTGGAAGGAAATAATATTTAAAGAATTTGATTGGTATTTATACACTACAGAATGTTAAAGAATTTTGATTGGAAGTTAGATCTTGTGCAGAGTTTGCTTCTGACCAAGGACTAAGAGTTAAGAGATGCACTGCTGATAGGATAAAAACATTTAAGCCACTGGATTGGCTGCAGCACAGTATATATGTTTTTACCCAGCACTTGGTATGATCTGAAGAAGGCTTAAAAAGCTGAAAGTGCTTATCTCAGCTGGGAATTTTGTGTGAATTTTAACATTTTTATTGTTTTTCTTTGAATAAAGAGTGTTTTTATCACTATTAACACAGTGCAAGCTTGTGGTGTTGTACTTGAAGACTTTCTTACTTTGTTTTATTGCCTTTGGACCCCTTTGGCATTGGGGTTGATTGATTTTGTTGCCTTTCTAAGTAAGAGTACATCCATCTTCTGTGACAGCTCCATCAAATTTCCAAGGTGCTAATTGAACTCTGACCACATGAGCCATTGTCAGGGATTCTTCTCTCTATGACTCTGGGCTGGATAAAATCTCTCTGATCATATATGAATTCATGCAAGTACAAGATGCATTACATAAAACAGCACCTTAGTCAGCTTTCATTTCAATTTCATTCAAATCTGTTTTGTAGTCTTTATGGTGTTATAACATATGATTTCTGAATGCAGTATTAAGTCAGAAAATATAAAGTCTGTCTAGAAAACGTAATTAGATACTCCTGTCTGTGTACAGCTTTCTTTAATAGGACAACACTGACAGTTTTTGGTCACACTTTTATTTATTTATGTATTTGTTTGCTACTGCAGTTTTCCTTGCAAACAATTATACTTTTGGTCTGCTTTTATGAATGCCATCAGCAACAAAACCCATTTCTAAGGTTTTCCAGTTCTGAAAATATATTCCTTAGAGAAGATTACGATTTTGTGCTGCCCAAAAATTCTTTTTAATACTTTTTCATCAGTTATTGCTCAAACTTTGAATGCACTAGCAACATTTTATTACATATGCTGAGCTACAGTAATGTCTTATACACGTACAACCTAATGTAAAGACATTTCGCATTGCATTTTTCTTAACAGCCTAGTACATTCACTTTGCATTTCATCTGATAAACAACCCATCATTAATTCCATGCCATTTCTTTGTCAAACATTCAACAGTAATCAGCATTCTGCTATTGTTTTGTACTTTACTTTAGAATGCACCAGTAAGTTAACGACTTCAGTAGCACCTTTCTGTGACAGTCTCTACCTTCATGCAGTTTCAGCATAGTCTGTGTTGATCCACTTGTTACAGGTACATTTTCAAATAGATAGATAGATAGATAGATAGATAGATAGATAGATAGATAGATAGATAAAAATGTCTTTTTTTCTGTGGCATATAAAGACCATTCTTACCACGCAGAACTTCTGAGCACAGACACAGTTGATATCTAATCAAGCTGCCTTTGTGTCTGAGGCACAGAGGTAACATACTCATCCAATTAATTGCAGTTGAAGACTAGAAAAGAAACTGTTATCTTCCGCAGAATGAGTTTAACATAGCGAGACAAGTTTAAAATAAGCGGCGGACATCTCCGTTGCTTATTTTACCGCGTCTCATTTATAAACTAATAACTTTATATTAAGCTTACACAAATTTAAATAAGCAACAGAGAGCATGCTGGCCAATCAGCTACTAATCTCTCCCCACGTCTCATTCCCTGTGAAGTATATTCCCCAGTTAATAAAAACTGTACAGTTTAAATTCATTCTAACTTGAAAAGTAAAAGCTGTATCCAGATTAAAATATCACTATGAGCCTTGACTTCCACAAGACACAAATTTGAGAAATGTTCTGACATGACATACAGTTTCCACATTCCGTTATTTTCATTTCAGTACATAAACCATATGTATCACAGATCTTTGACATTCACTCTGCCAGAACATAACAATGGTTGTATTTGCAAACTCTTTGTATCAGTTATGCACCTTTACCACTTTGGAGTTTGGTTGTATGTCTCCTCCCCTTGTGTTATAGACTGTTCCTCAATGCACATTTTCAAGCTTCCCAGTTTACTCTGTTGTAGTGAGATGTCTGGAATGCTGGACTGGCTTACACCCTTTGCAAAACTGAATTTTATGATATTTAGTCTGATTACTTTTCACAACCAATGGCTTGCAATGTTTAGTGATTCCCCTAACTTGAATTTCAGCAGAGCGCCATTTCTCTATATCTATCTATAGTTATATGCTTTTATAATGAATAATCTGCAGTTAATTTGATTGAGACAGAGAACATCAAAAAACCTCACTGGTGATTGCTATCAGCTGACACCAAAATCATCACAAAAAAGTAATCGGAAATGTAAACCAATAGATCATGAAACATACAACACAAAAACAGCTTTTTATGTAAGGTGTTCCTCTCCACACACTCCAGAAATTAAACATCCTAATTCCAGGGTTGCACAAACTTGAAAAAGGGCAAAACCCCTTGAATTATGTAATGGTTGATATAATGAACTTTGACTGAAACATAATTTGCCAAACTGTATCAGCAATGGAAAACACCACCATTTCACCTTGTGATAAAATATGTGTATCACTAAATCATACAGCATATCTGTATATATATATATATATATATATATATATATATATATATATATATTTTTTTTTTTTTAATTTTTACCACTGAACACTGTTTGAATACAAAAAATAGCAATCCCAAAAGATAAAACACTAAACATATTCAGTATTGCAAACATTCAATGAAATGAAAAGCAGCCATACACCTGTGTAATGTGTGTGCGTGTGTGTGTGTGTGTGTGTGTGTGTGTGTGTGTGTGTGTGTGTGCATGTGTGTGCGTGTGTGTGTGTGTGTGTGTGTGTGTGTGTGTGTGTGTGTGTGTGTGTGTGTGTGTGGGTGTGTGTGTGTGTGTGTTTGTGTGTATATAAGTAATACTTCTATAAAAAGGGAAGGGAAGCTGGAAGCAAAACGGTTGTTTGCCATTGAGTGCAATTTGATTACATATGGATGGAGATGGGGGTCTCATCTGCAAAAGCTATACAGGCAGGAGCCTAATACCCACCCAAGGGTCTCTCCAAGAGAGTTATGAGGTGTGAGACTCTTACCTAGTTTAGAGCCTACACAAAGGCCTGTAGGACCATTAAGACCTGAATAAAGAGAACCCGAAGCATGTGCAGAGATACAAGCAAGGAAGGCCTGGACATTTTTTGTAAATTATACAGAAGATAATTTTGATCTTTTAAATATTATTGAAGTATTGAAGTTTGAGATTTATGTGAAAGCATTTAAAAGCATTATCAAAAATGGATGTGACATGCTCACTCAAGAAAGGCATGACTATATTTGTAAATACAGCCATTATTGTGTTCTGGTAGACAGAATGTCAAAGATTTGGGATACGTGTGTTTTTATGAACAATACAATGGAATTTCTAAGTGTAATGTAACTAATGTCTCATACAGACATTCAATAGAATGCCATAATTTTACAAGTGTTTCCTTTACAATTTTGGAAAAGGTTCCACATAATCCAGGTGGTTGTCCATGGAAGGAATGAACTGAGTTAAAAAAAAAAAACTGTTGTGGCAGGTGAAGTTGGATGCCAGCCGTTACCCTCGTTTAAATTATTTAATTTCTTTGACCCATGTTTTAAAAGAAAAAGCATTGAAATTATAAAAATATGTGAACTGTACATACAAACAGAGTTGAACAATATCCTAACTAAAGTAGTTTAACATGAATTATGTTATTTTATTTATTTCACTTAATTACACAACTGTATAATTATATATATATATATATATATATATATATATATATATATATATATATATATATATATTTAAATAATGTGATTTTAAATGAATGTTTTTCATCATCTTCTTTCGGCTCTTCCCGGTTCACCACAGCGAGTCCCCTGTTCCCATTTATTCCTGTCCTCTAGCTCTGTCATACCAACCACCTGAATTTCCTCTCTCACCACATCCATAAACCTTATCTTAGGCCTTCCTCTTTTCTTATTACCTGGTAGCTTCATCCTTAGCATCTTTTTCCCAATGTACTCAGCATCCCTCCTCAGCACATGTCCAAACCAACGTAATCTTGCCTCTCTGGCTTTGTCTCCAAACCTTCCAACCTGGGCTGACTCTCTAATATACCTATTCCTAATCCTGTCCACCCTCATCACACCCAGTGCAAATCTTAACATCTTTAACTCTGCCACATCCAGCTCAAACTGATGCCTTTTTGTCAATGCTACTGTCTCCAACCCATATAACATAGCTGGTCTCACTACCCTCTTGTAGACCTTCCCTTTCACTCTTACAGGTACTCATCTGTCACAAATCACTCCTGACACTCTTCTCCACCCACTCCATCCTGCCTGTACTCTCTTCTTCACCTCTCTTCTACACTCACCGATACTCTGAACTACTGATCCCAAATATTTAAACTGATCCACCTTCGCCACCTCTACTCCATGCATCCTCACCATTCCTGTATCCTCCCTCTCATTCACACACATATATTCTGTCTTAGTCCTGCTGACCTTCATTCCTCTTCTCTCTAGAGCATATCTCCATCTCTCCAGGGTCTCCTCAACCTGTTCCCTACTCTCACTGCAGATCACAATGTCATCTGCAAACATCATAGTCCATGGGGACTCCTGTCTGATCTCGTCTATCAACCTGTCCATCACCATTGCAAATAAGAAAGGGCTCAGAACTGATCCTTGATGTAACCCCACCTCCACCTTAAACGCATCCGTCACTCCCACCGCAGACCTCACCTCTGTCACACTACCCTCGTACATATCCTGTACCACTCTTACATACTTCTCTGACACTCCTGACTTCCTCATACAATACCACAACACCTCTCTAGGCACCCTGTCATATGCTTTCTCTAAGTCTACAAAAACACAATGCAACTCCTTCTGACATTCTCTGTACTTCTCCATCAACACTCTCAGAGCAAACATCGCATCTGTAGTGCTCTTGCCTGGCATGAAACCATACTGCTGTTCACTAATCATCACGTCCCTTCTTAACCTAGCTTCCACTACTCTTTCCCATAACTTCATGCTGTGACTGATCAATTTAATCCATCTGTAGTTACTACAGCTCTGCACATCACCCTTATTTTAAATGAATGTTTTTAACATTCTGAATTTCATCAAACCTATAAATGGTAAGAAAAAAAGTCTGAAAATATAAACCAAAGTTTACATTGTGTTTGTACAACATTTTAAGTTGGTGTCATTTGATGTCTTTTTAAGCTCAACTAATTTAATATAGTTACAACTGTGGAATTTCATTAGATAATTAATTGATTTAATTTTTAACTCAGACTATATATAATTGATTAGTTTATAAAAGAGGTTATTCTGATGAATTCCAGTGTCTCTATTTGGATGAAAAGCTATCAACTTTGTACTAACCTTAAATAAACTTTTTTTCATTTCTGGTATGAGTTTGCGAACTGGTTTCATTTCTGGAGTTGGCGGCCCTGTGTGGTGGATTACTTCCCTTAGGAGTAGACGTAAAGTTATTTTACTCTTTTACTTTTCTTGAAGAGAAGTCCCTAAGTGATAGTCCTGACCTTTTAATACAATAATAAAACTTTATTGAGATGTCAGTGTGACAGTAAAAAACAGCAAGCATGTTAAAACAATTACAATATTAATCTTGCAGATCTTACCTTAGATCAACTAACAACTGAAACTATAAACCAGACAGCATAAAAAGTATTCATCACCAATACATGCAAGGCAGGGAATAATCAATAAACAGAAACAATCATGAAAAATATTGATGTTAATGTGAATACAGTTGTGAGGCAATAATATTACTTCCTCAAAAATATCAGGATGTTAAGGCTAGATATAAAGCTTCCTTCCTCATTCCAGCAGCTTTAAAATGTCCAAGTGCAAGTGCAATAAAAATTTATACCAGAATTATTCTTCCTTGAATTGCAAGTCACTACAGTCCAAGACCATTAATAAATTGAAAGAAAAGTCAATGATCAAGTCAGATCCTTGGGTATATCTTTTAAGGCATACAGGCTGCTTAAAAGATTGTAGTAGTTCCAAAGATTTTCATTCTGTCACTATTTATGTCCATGTTATGTCCCTGGGCTGTAGCACCCAGAACTTAAAGTTTTTGTTTTTTTCACTCTATAGATATAGTTTCATAGTTTCATAGTATAATACTAGGCTATCTGCCCTAGGGCATTTGTAAGCCTAGCCATAGTGATGTGGCTTTCGCCACCCCATGAAATGGTACAAAAAATGTACAGAATAAATTTAGAATACTGTGCCTCTGTCTAGTAGTGACACAGTGACGGTCCACTTATATAATAGAATTTGTTTACTGTGCCCCTGTCTAGCAGTGACACAGATGTGACCCCTGGGGTAAACTTACGATCTCCCATCCACTCATCAAGATTTCTCTTGAAGAGAGTCAGTGAGGGGCTGTGCCTAATATGAACTGGGATCTTGTTCCAAAGCATGGTAAGCCTCTGGGTTATGAATCTATCCCTCCAGCATGTCCTATTCATACTTGTGCCGAGGTTTAAGTCTTTAGCTCTCGTGGTCCTGATGGATTTGGATTTTTTGAGGTGGAGCATGTCCATCAGATCCTGATTGGACATGGCCTTGTATGTCAGGCAGAGATCACCTCTGAGCAGGTGGTATGCTACTGAACAAAGCTGAAGTTTCTTTAGTCTGGCAGAATAAGACATATGTTGGAGACCCTTGATCCTCTTGGTGAGGTACTTTTGTGGTCTCTCCAGCTGTTGCAAATGCCGGGTGAGGTACATACCAAATGGGGCATTGTACTCAATCATGGGTCTGATGAGGGAGGAATATAGGGGTACAATGACATCCTTGGATCTGGATGTGAATCCCTTCATGACAAGGTGTGCAAGGTAGAATGTTTTTCTAACCACTTTGGCAACATGGGTGTCAAATGAGAGGTCACTGTCGACTTGGGTCTCTAGGTCTCTGATTACTTTTTCCGTACTCAGTGGGTTGCTGTCTATGTGATAATTTGTGGGTACTTTGTTTTTCCCAAAGGGGATGACTATACATTTTTTGGCATTTAGTTTAAGGCCGTGACTCCGGCACCAGTTGTTCGTTTCTGTGAGGCCTTTTTGTAGGATGTATGTGTCTGCTGGTGTATCGACTATGGCGCATAGTTTGCAGTCATCTGTGAACTTTGTCAGCCACAGCCCTCCCATGTTTGCTTTAACATCTGAGAAATAAATGCTGAACAAGAGGGGTCCCAGGACAGATCCCTGTGGGACATCACTTGTGACTGGCTTTGAGTCTGACATTGCTCCAGCAATTTTAACTTTATGGACTCTGTCCTTTAGCCAGTTTGCAACCCATCTAGTGACATAAGGGTTTACTTTTAAGCTGTTAAGCTTATCTATGATGCCTGAGTGGGGTATTGTGTCGAAGGCCTTAGCCAAGTCCAGGTATGCTGTATGGGCTGATTTGCCCTCATCAATGGCTCTAGTGACTGTTTCGAAAAAGTCAACCAGGTTTAAAAGGCAGGATCTGCCCTTTACAAAGCTGAACTGGGTGGGGTCAAGTGTCTGTAGGTCCCCTATGTCTCTGTTTATGAGTTCCATAATGATTCTTTCCATAGCTTTGCAGACAAGGCTGGATAAGCTTATGGGGCGGTAGTTTCCAGGGTCTGTAGAGGCACCCCCCTTGTGGAGTGGGACCACTGTTGCTGTACGCCAGTGTTCAGGTACATATCTCGAAGTAAGGCTAAGGTTAAATAGCATTTTTATGTGTGGGTTTAGCTCCTCTTGGAGTTCACGTAACACGCAACCCAGGATACCATCAGGTCCCATTGATGCTGTGTTTTTTGCTCTGTTTAGGGCGGTTCTCACTTGGACATCTGAGATGACAGGGAGATTACATTCAGCTGGGATAAGTATTTCTTCTTTTGGGGGTGAGGGAGGGGAGAAATTTGCACTGAACCTGTCAGCCAGAAAGTTGACAATATCTGTGTGTTCAGTGTATTTTTTGTTGTTGTGAACCAACTCTGAGCATATCTGAGGGTTTCCGCCCAGGTTTCTAACATAGCTGAAGAAGGCTTTGTGGTTATCTTTAGTGTCCTTAGCGATTTTTCTTTCAAAGTTGACCTTGGATGTTTTTATGAGAGAACGTAGTTTTCTGCTAATGTTGATCAGAGATGTCTTCCCTTCATGGGATTTTGCTCTGACGTGCAGTAGCTTCCTTCTTTTGTTATACAATTTGTTTATGGTTGAGGTCCACCAGACTGGACGCTTACCTTTGGTGGAGAGGGACTTGGATTTATTTCGGATTACATGATCCATGCATTCTTGGAGATGTCCATAGAAAGCATTTGTGAAGGATTTGGCATTATGGGATGTGGTATCCACTGGCACGGTGGGCTTAAAGGTTACCATCTCAGTCTTAAGAAAAGTGAAGTCTGCTTTTGAGAAGTTTTTTACTGTGGTCTTTTGTGCTGGGGGTGGAGGTGGGATATGTATATCCAGGGTGATTAGTTTGTGGTCAGATCTCACTAGTGAGGGGTATACTTCCGGTGTGGAGCATTTTGTCCCCATGTTTGTGATGATCAGGTCTAGTATATTATCTCCCCTAGTGGTAGAGGTGACTAGTTGTTCCAGTGCATTTGAATTTATGAATTCCAGGAACCTTTGGGCTAGGGTATTGGGGCTAGAATAATGTACCCAATCTATGTTTGGGTAGTTGAAGTCTCCCAGTATGATGGTATTTTGTGATACATTCATATCCTCCAATGTCTTCAGGAAGGCTGAGTGGGGTTCTTGAGATTGGGAGGGTGGTCTGTAACATGCTACCAGTTGTATAGCAGTTTTGCCTATGGTTAGTTGCACCTGTATGGTCTGTATGATACACTATAAAGAATAATGTATTGTCAAATTGAATCAGTGTCTTTAACCAGTTACTCATTAAACGTGTTCTATATGCCATAAATGTATCACACATTAAGGCTTCCTTAGTTCTCAAAATGGGGTACTAATGGCACATTAAGCAACATCCCTAAAAGGCTCATATAGACTTAACATGGATACAACATGGGGTGTGTTTCTTTTTTTTTCTTCTGGACGCTAACATAAGATTATACATTCATTCACAGAAAATAGCATATTGGCATGAATCCATTGCAGAGGTCAGGTGGATAACATGGTCAATAAAATAATTTTGTTCAAGAGCTTAATAGCCAGAATGAAATTGTATGTGACAATGTGGATACCTGCCTGGTACCTTTTTATTGACAAAATGACATTGATTATATCTTGCTTGCAAGAACCCTGGCTTAGATAAATAATTTAAAGCCTGGGAAGTTCTGCTAAAGGAGAGCTGACAGC
Organism: Protopterus annectens; assembly: GCF_019279795.1. NCBI lineage: Eukaryota > Metazoa > Chordata > Ceratodontiformes > Protopteridae > Protopterus > Protopterus annectens. Next base: position 548,345,443 of record NC_056737.1, read on the forward strand.
CTATCATATGCAAAATTTTCAAGAGATCTTTCCATCTGATTGACTGAAGTGTTTATTCAAAGTCTATTAGAGGGTGACTGTAATAGAACAACATTGGGGTTGGCATAATTGGTAAGGTTTTGCCTCACAGATTCAAGGTACTAAAATTCATTCTGACCTCTTATGTTAGCTAGGCTTATAATATTCTGCAGATTGACAGCCTAGCATTTACTGGTGGCATTCTAAGGGGTTTCAATATTTAAAACCAAAAAGCAATGCCCGTCAGGTGAAAGTTGCCAGAAATGAAAGCAAAGCAAAAAACAAAAACAAAAACACAAAACAAATTCAAAAACTCACACAGCAATACTTTCAGTTAAATCAAAGAATCAAATAAAAGCAATGAAACCATAAAATTCCAAGAAGCTTTATTGAAACTGGAGGTAAGCACTTTCACAATATTGGTTACTGCTTCACAAGACCTAACTCAAGGATGTAACGCTTCACACATTTATTAGGCCAAGACCCCTCCCACTTGATGCATCAATTCTAAAAAAACAATTTGCTCCATATGAAAAGCATTGTAAAGAAAAAAGCATTGTATTTACTTGTTGCTTTGCATACGGATTGTATTGTTTTTTAGAACTGATATGTCAAGTTGGAGGGGTCCTGGCCTAATAAATGTTCACAGTGTTGTATCCTTGAGTTAGGTCTGATGATGTTAGGTGGTTACTGCTCAATGCAAGGAATCTCGACAAAAAGCTCCACTGCCTTGAATCCGCCCTCACTCTGGAGAGAGTTGACATCTGCACAGTTGCTGAGACATCCTTTAAAGACACAAAAGGTTCCACAGCAGTAGAAGGCTATAATGTTTTCTGCACATTTAGACCAGCTACCACACAAGAAGGGACAAGAAGTGAAGATATATCAATCTACATAAAAAGTAAGCACACCTCAAAATTGGTCAAACAATAGGACATGCATGAGCTACTCCATGTCCAATTAACCTTAGGATATACCTATCTATAAGCCCCTGTCTATGACTCAGGATAGCCATACCACATGCTTGAATGTACTAAAGTTACTCCCAATTCACCCCAACACTATATCCATGGGTGATTTCCACTACCCCACCATAAAATGTAATACATAAACAACCACTAACATGCAGGCTCACAGATTCCTGGATTTTGTCAATTCAAACACCCTGGAAAGGCTAGTCAATGTCATACCAGGAGTGCAAATATCTTGGATCTGGTACTCACAAATATGAGGGAACATTGCACATCCCCTTGTGTAATGTTCTCACTACTCACATCAGATCACAAAGTGTTAACCCTTTAAATAAATATAAAGGCTGAACTCCCAGCAAACCATAGAAACTTTAAGAACTTTTCCAAGGCTACCTACTTCCTATTAGTCAATGGCATAGCAAAATTTCAAGACCCCCCCCCAAACTCAGAGAACATGGTGGCCTATGCTAAAGCGTTTACAGAAATCCTGTACAAGCATGTAAATAACTGCATAGAAACACCAGTGCCAAATCAAAATAAACTTAGGAAAAAATCCAAAAACAAGACCCCTTGATGGACCCCCAGTATAATTAGACTGCACAACAAACAATAGAAAATCCTGTCCAAAAAAATGGAAGAGGCTATTCCCAAAAGTTAAAAAAAAAAAAAAAAAAGTTCCCTCATTAGTTTCAACAAGCAACTCTGGGGACTAATCTAGTTCACCAAAGCCAGCTTAAAGGCAAAAATAACCTCCCTGACTAAGAAAAAACATAAGGCATTTTTCAGTTATGCACACAACGGTATGCAGAACTTTCTATACCAAACTGGGGGATACAGCAAAGTTGCTGGCAATAAATTAAGTTCCCATTTCACCCCCATTACTAATGGTACCCCCCAGGAATACCCTGTACCATTTTCCCCCCAACTATCACCATACCTCAACTGTCTAGATTTTCACAGAGTGCACAGATTTTTGCCTCATAGTTTTGGTCTATTCTGCATAAAATTTGTTTCTTTTTTCTGGCAAATTACAGGGATGATCTGATGATTGAAGTCACTAAATAATGGCATACATTTGAGTTTCAGACTTCAAATCCTTCAGAAAATGTATGTTAACACAAAGCAGTATACTATTATAACTTTCTAAGTTTATAAGAACAATATTCAAAATCTGTTCCCATTTTTGGGCCTTTACCTCCACCCTCTCCATTTTGTCAGGCTTTGTCTAGATTTCTTACACTAAGAGGTTAGGAGGTATGATTATCACTAAAGAACAGGTCCTCTCTGTAATCTTCAGAGCTAAAAACACTACATCAATCGACCCTGAAAATATCCCAGAATGCCTCCTAAATTGCTTAAAACATGACCTATCAGGCAAACTAGAATCTGTATTCAACCACAGCCTCCAGACGGTCTTCATCCCTAGGGAATGGAGGACTGCGCTGGTCTTCCCTCTACATAAAGGTGGACCATCAACTGACTCAGGGAACTACAGGCCCATCATTTTGACTAGTCTTATATGTAAGGACATGGAAATAATTATTTTGGATCCGATAAACAGAGACATAGGGAATTGTCAAACACTGGACCCATCCCATTTCAGTTTTGTCAAGGGCAGGTCATGTCTACTAAACTTGGTTGACTTCTTTGAGAAGGGCAGCAGAGCCATGGATGAGGGCAAAACAATACATACTGCCTTCCTTGACCTGTCAAAGGCATTTGACACAATACATCACTTAGGTATTATAGACAAACTCACAAATTAAGGCATAAGTCTCGTCAACTGATGGATATCCACATGGATCACAGACAGGACACATGAAGTTAGGGTGGTAGAATCCACCTCTACTAAGAGGCCTGTAAAAGGTGGTGTCCCACATGGCTTGGTACTGGGACATCTGTTTGGAATATACTTTTCTGAAGTCAAGGCAAATGTAGAGGGCCTTCGGCTGACCAAATTTGTCTGTAACTGCTAGCTGGGTGGGTGCAATCATTAAATCCCCCAAAGATGCAGATATCCCCCAAGGATGTCTGACACAGACAAATAATTGCTGCTTGAAACATGAAGACAACCACTAATGCAAGTCCCTAACAATCAGTGATAAGGGACTTGGGAAATCACATTGACAGTGACCAGAACTTTGATCACCATGAGTCCATGATATTTTTGTATAGCACAACTTATAAGTAAGGGCATGGCATCCAGGTCTAAGGCAGTCAGAGTCCCACTATACTCACTCCTCATTAGACCATTAGTCAATAATGAACATTTCAGTACGTACCTGAGCATGCATTTGAGCGGCCACAAAGGTTCCTCACTAAAAAAATACATAGTGTAAATAATATGTCTTATATGAACTGCCTCAAAGCCCAGCCCCTGTACACTCTCTCCTACAGACTACTGAGGAGTAGTCTATACCTAACATACAAAGCATTCTCTCATCGAGCCCTGAGAGATATGCTACACATTCACAAAACAAGCAGCATTAGAAATGGCACATCTAAGGATTTAAATCTGATCTTTGACATGAACAAAACTTGTTGAAGGGACAGGTATATGTCTCGGAGATTACCCTTCTCTGGAACAGACTCCCCATTCATGTGAAACAGAGCTCTTCCCTAAGCATATACAAATGCAGTTTAGGCCAATGTATGGGAAATTGCAAATTTACCTCTGACTTGTCATCTGTTGCCCCAATGGACAGGGATGATTTGTAGATACCCTAAGGCACAGGCATACACCAAAGTCATTCTAAGCCATAGGCACTGATATTTGGGAAATTTTTGGCATGATCAGCTATGCTTAAAAAGATACTACAGCTGTTAGTCTAGAAACTTGCTATGATCCTATGTTCCTATGATTTTAAGTCCTACACTTATACTTGGAAGGTTTTTAGGTGATCAGTGCACATGTTCCACTGGCCAAATACTGCCTGTGTAGATTGAGTTAAGAAATTTAGGATTTTTTTCAGCTTCTTAGAAAAAATCCATGCATATAATTTCATTAACACCTTTAATAAAGATATCTCCATGATTTAATGACTTTAGATGGGTCTTGGAAAGCAAAGTAATAAACTAACAAATTAGCTGTAATAAACCACATGGCTTACCTTGTTATATATTTCATGAAGTCTGGCTCAGCAGAATCAAAATGTCAAGTTCCCATGGTTCCATGTGCATTTTATGTCTTCAAATTATATAACATACTATATTGAACCATCCCTCGAATTCACTAATCTTCCATGCAGGACTAACTTAGTCCTGCACAGAAACGCCTGTGTAGGAGCAGGATGGCAGCATGCCATGCATAATAATGAAGCCACACTGCCCGAGCTCCTAGGCTTACATTGAGCGTGTACGAGTGCAGAGGGCATGCCTGAGAGCAGAGCTCTCAGAATAAAAATGCCTCTACAATGTAGAACAGCAGAAGCTGGTAAGAAATGAGTGAGATCAGTCATAGGCGTGCTCATATCCCCACCAACAGTCCACCATGTGTATAACAGCAACAGGACATAGAAATTAAAAGAAGAGACCCTATAATTTTTGTAAAAAACCCGATGAAAGCTAACCATAGGTGCGTGGGTTTGCCCATTGCTTAGCTATGGTTAATGCAGCTTAAATGGCTGAAGAGGATAACCGGGAAGATATATGCAAATGAAGCAGTATAGCAGAGCACTTGCCTTACAAGCAGACATTCCCGGATCCAGTCTCACTGCAGCACATTCCATTGTCCATGTGAAATCTGTATATGAACATTTTTTGCCATATAACCTATGAAATAACATTTAAATGTGAATTGGAGTACTTCATTAAATGCACATGTGAAGTGTCAGTGTCATAATGAATAAGGCACTAGTAAGCATGTTTAAGCACAAATAAGCAGTAGTAAGCATATATAAGCACTAGTAAGCGTGTTTAAGTGCGTTTGTGTTGGGGTAAGCATTGCCTACACTGGTTAACTGAGTGTAAGAAGCTGAACTGGAAGTTAGCAGTGCTTACCTAAGCTCAAACCCGCTTAAAACTGCTTAAAATTGCCTCAGTCACTCTGTATCCAATGGCCCGTGTTCTGCCCAGCAAGAAAATACAATCTACAAGGCTTGAACCCAGGACCCTGCACATCATAGACAAAGTGATTGACGACTAAGCCATGCCAGATATAAATAAATCTGATGTTTTCAGAAACATATTATCCAGTCTAGGCATGCAACAGTACAGAGAATTTATACCAACATCTAGATGTATGTGTGTGCAAACATATTAATATCTAAACAGATGCAACAAATATATATATATATATATATATATATATATATATATATATATATGTGTGTGTGTGTGTGTGTGTGTGTGTGTGTGTGTGTGTGTGTGTGTGTGTGTATATACATATATATATATACATATATATATATATATATATATATATATATATATATGAACATATATACTTGCAAATGCCTACATCGACACATGTATGTGCCTACACCTATAAGTCTACATATGCACAGCAAGTTACATATGTGTACACAGATATATATCTATGTAGGTATATACAGACATAGTTTTATATATATATATATATATATATATATATATATATATATATGTAAACAGATATATATATATATATATATATATATATATATATATATATATATGTATATTTATGGCCATACATAAACATGTCTGCCCTGCAATACACTACCAAGTGTTGCAGATCCCATAACCAGATCCTGACACGATATGGGCACAATATGTTAACAGTACTACATCCCACCTGTATGATGTCAGGCTGGTATTGGTAACATATCATGCAGTACAGTCTGCCTCTCATAGGAAATGTAAAATGTGTAAGCCATCAACATCCCCAGGATACAGATACAGATATACATATATATATATATACATATATATATATATATATATATATATATATATATATATATATATATATATATACACATATGTGACTACACATACACATGCAGATATATGTACAGTAAGATACATATGTAGAAGGTGTACACAATATGGAACAGCCACTATGCCTACAGCTAACACCTGAACAACTGGACACTGTATGGGCCACCCATACAAGTGACAATCACTTCCTGCAACATATACCCACAGAGAGGTCATAGGAAAAAACACCACACACAGGCTTGCAGGAATGGGAACCTTTAATTGTGTACTATTACAGTTCTATACACCATGTCATATAGCTGTTCAGACACTGACATCCATATAAACAGAGTAATGCAACTCTGAAACAGTTATACTAATACAGTAGTCTGGAAAGGTTCAAAACTGTTGCTGTCCAGGCCAAGCCCTTTAAATTGTACAATAGTGAGGACAGACTAGGCCACAGGATACCAAACAATCAACAGTATGTAATGCAGGTGTATAGTTCAGCAGCCTCTATCGACACTCTGTACAAAATCACTAGGTGGTAAAGACGTCATTGACCAAATGTGTTGTAACTGTTATATAACAAGGCATAACTGACACCATCACAAGCACAATGACAAACAGAAAAGTCTGCATGGCAGGAGACAGTAGGCTTACATTATCCCAATGTATGTTAGTAATGCAAATATAGGTGAAGTATACGCTACTGTACATCCAGATACCTTAAGGCAGCTCACCCCTGATAGCCCCACATTTTGTAACAGCCTAGGTCATTTAGGGTGTTCCCCCCCTAGACTCAATAATACAGGGCATATACCACTGTTACATACACTGGCCTCTGGAATGAATAAGAGCACACATGTATTGTGTAGGTCATGCCCAAACATATATGGCCCAGCCCCACAATATGTGTGGGGGATACAACAGCAGTGGACTGATGGCAGCAATGGCAGTGTGATATCCTCACAGCCCTCTACAGTACAACCCTCGACAGCATGTCATATGTGCAAAGCTTAGTATGTAAGTGGAGGACAGAGGCTGGACCACAGGCACAAATGTGGAATACTGTTACCCTACACTAAGCATGTTGCTGGTGTTACAGGATAGTCTGCTACATACTCTTAGTCAGGGAATTGAGGTTAGAAACAGAAATGGATGTAGCCATGTACTGATAGCACTCAACATGCACACTTGCACTGAAATGTCTGATACAGGACCTGTGTGGTGGACAGACAACACATGATATGCACACCTCTGGCCACCAAGAGGATAGGTCCAAAGTTGAGAACTATGCTGACAGACTGTATTCCAAGGTAAACTAGCATGTATACACATACCCTGTAACACCAATACTATATAAAGCATAACACAACTCTACTCACACTCTGTTAGTTTTTGAACCACCTACAAATACATAGCTCCCCAGAGTGTGCCAGTTCTCCTGTAAGAGGTATTGGTACCTGCTGTCTGTAACACTGATGCCCACACACAGGAAGGATGTCCATCTCACAGGAAATGTAAAGGGACCAAACCCACATGATGTAGGGGTTTAGAGTAGGTGGTTGCCATGACAGTGGTAATTGGAAGTACTACACATGTGTAATGTAATTATATGTATATATATATATATATATATATATATATATATATATATATACATACACACACACACACACACACACACACACACACACATATATATATATATATATATATATATATATATATATATAGATATATAGATATATATATATATATATATATATATATATATATATATATATACACACACACACACACACACACACACATATATATATATATATATATATATATATATATATATATATAGATATATATATATACATATATATATATATGTATATAAATGGCTATCTGGATAATACTATGTACATATATTTCCACCATATGTCCTGGACATGGAGTGTAGACCTACCCCAGCCTCTGTAGTCTCACAGTCACAGTGCAAGGGGATGCCAGGTATGTATAGCAGGTATATTAGTAGACTACTGCTACTGACATTGGGATTGTCTTCACAGACATGGTGTGTGTTGGAGGTCACATCTGCTTATAACATGTGTGCCATTGGCTACTGACAGACATCCTAAGGACATCATAGTAAAGTACCACTGCTAGCACGTAATGCCTCTGTGGACTGAAGCAGAGATATTGGCCAATATATGTGGACATTCTGACACACTCTGTACAGTCCAGAGGTATACAGATAACCCCTTAGTGCTAAACATGTGTACCATGTCTGACAATATAGATGTAGACAGCCATGTAGATGGTATAACACATAATGACTGGAATACATTTGTCACCATAAGTTATGCATTCACACACCCCATTCTGGCCTGACATAATAACCGCTGGTACAGGGGTGACATGGCCACATACTACCCACTAGATATTGACATACATCTGTACAGCATACCACTGCTCTGTCTGACATACATGACTGTTAAGGGAAGCCTGGCTGCAGTACATCTGGCAAGTATCTACATATGACATCTCACTGGGCAAGTACACTAAGCTACTAGGCATGTAACAATGCACTGTGCAGGCTACAGACAAACTGGCTCAACACTGGCCTACATCTCCTATGGGAGAATGCACATGTTCCTGCATATATAGCAGATTCCACAGGTATGTCACAGCACAGGGTAAGATACACCTGTGTGAAACTGCATAACCACAACTGATGTGAACACAGCCACAGCCACATATGTTAAGCTAGCATAATATTACAGTATATGGACTATCTGTTCGACACCATCCTCATATGTGCCACTCACAGACGGACCCTACATATGCTGGGTTGCTACACAGTTTGGTCTGATGGCTGTCTGTGGTATGGAACATGTGTGTGTATGGCCCTACAAACATGTACACCAATATGGTACCATACAGTGGAGTAGCATGCAACATCAGACAGGATGGGACCTAGAACAATGACATCTACCATAGTCTGTACACAGGCTAAAGTACATATTAACAATACACACACTGTTGACATTCACCATAAATACACAAACCTCAGTACTGTACAAACATCCACAGAATGTCCAGGTTATGTCATAAAATATAACCCCTACTGTACATAACATGTGTAGCAGTCTGATATCTCACTGGCTTATCAGATATGATGACACTAATTATGGTGTGCAGCACATATGCACCACTTAATGCATGACATATGTTCACAGGTTGACAAAGTTGTGGCTGGAAGCACATACACAGGGCCAATAATGACATGTTGCTGTGATAGCCTCATACATTTACTGTTGTAACAGGGTTTGTTGCACCATATGTCCTATGAGGGATAAGCAGCCAGTAACTGTCACAGCTTTCACCATCTACAGACTGCAATCCTCACACGACCTTCTGCATTCCACAGATAGATACTCCATGTGTAACACATGAAACTAAAGGCACAACACCCTGCCCTGTCTGTATATGACCCTGCAGATGGGGATTGCTCATAAACATGCAACTAACATGGCCGATATTGAGACATGTAGGACAGTCATATCCACACACACACTGTTAAGCCAACAGTACTCCAAATGCAGTATAGCAGTACTTACAGTCTGCAGTCAGGTCAGGCACATCCCTCTCCTGTGTGGTGCCCTGTTTCCACAGTGTATGTTGTTAGAGGTAAATCCACAATCCATCTGAGATGCTGTTTGCTAAACAACAGATCTAGTTCCTGCTCACAGTGAATGAAAAGGGTCAACACCAACATGATGTTCCTAGATAATGAAGTGTGTTTTCATGCAACTGGTTATGGGAATGTTACCACAGCATTTCCACATGCAATCATCTAGGGGAGGGCTGCAATTCATGAAGAAGCCATCAGCTGTTCATGACCATCACTTAAAATACACATGCTGCTGCCAAGCAAAGCAGATGTAGGTCTCCACATCCACCAGAGAGGGAGTGGGAGAGGCAGACAGAGACAAAGACAAGTCAGGGAGGGGTGGGAGAGTAAAACATAAGCATGTTTGTGTCACACACCTACCAGCACAGGGTATCAAACCCCTGATGACTATGTAGTGCTATCACAGTTCTATGCAGTTATTGGATGCACCACATGGGTTACCTGCTGTGGAGCCATCAGAACATATATGTGATGGTGACTGACATCTGCAACAGGGATACGGTAGCTATACAGTAGGTGATGTACAAGTGGCTGTCTGCATGAACAGGTGCCAGCATCAACACAGCCACACTCTGACAGGGATGCACACTCATTGACACACTTGGCAGGGCCAGGATTGTAACTCACCAGTAGTGGGATTGCCACAACACATCACTGTGCAGGTATCACAGGCACCACACGGGTCATATGGGGGTTGTATGGGCAAAGGGCATGGGGAGGTGTCTGACATCAGACAGCATGCTTCAGTGTGCCCATGGTGGTTGTAAGGAGTGCAGATGTGAAGATATACACCATACAACACACACACAAACACACAGGGTGCCAGTACTGACATGCATGGGGGCATGTCTGCACAGGTGTGTGGTGGTCGACTGTGCCAGATGGCTATACAAGACTAAGTGATGGGTATACCTTGGCATCAGGCCACATGATGATGGTCTGCATTGTGGCTCAGGGCTGTAGTGTCTGCATTTGCCCACACAGGTGGGTATTGTATCCCCCATCCAGTCACCTGGATGACTATTGTCTGTGGCCAATGCTGTGCATCGCTTGCCATGTATGTGTTCCTTAGTCCTTGACATGGATGGTGTCTGGGATGTGCACACCTCCCACATGCATGTATAGTGACATGTGGAACTGTACCTGGGGTGTCTGGCCCATATTGTGAAAACAGATTATCATCAGATGTGCCAGTCTTGCCCACCTGTGGTGGGAACTGGTAATGGGCAGCAGGTTTACCCTGCACCTATATTGGTAGCATGATAATGGCATTCCCTGGTATCAGTACAGTCAATACAGGGCATGTTGTCGGCATAGTATGTCCTTTTTGGGTCACATGTGAAGGCACCACAGGTGTTGCAGGTGTCCATTGGGGAACATGGGGAAGGTGCATTGTCTGCATGTCTGTGCATATTGAACAGATAAACAGGGTTCCATGACCTCTGTAGCCCACAGATATCATCTCATAGTTACTATCAGTGGCCAATATGCAGTGTACTACCCACATATTGGCTGTTGCCTAGGCATGTGTGTGTGTGTGAGACATGGGTTGAGAGTGTGCTCTGGGGAATACTGGGGTTTCCTGGCCTTGATGTGACATGTATGGGTATGGCTTTGCACACCAGCCTCTCAGCTATTTCACATCTATTATCCCTGTAAGGTGGACATTGTGATATAGTAAGGCCACCATATAAGTAATATTCAAAACCCGCTCTACATTGACCACATCTTCACAACCACCTCCACACAGAATATGAGTTACCAACACATACACACACTTGTCATGTCTGGGAGTAGAACCCCTACCTAACTAGTTTATAACACCACAACACCACACAATTATAGTATGGGCTATGGAGATTACTGGAGTACACTTTCCGCAAAGATGTATATCAAATTGGATGACATCAGCAGGATTGTCAAAGTAGGCCATTTGAATTGTAGTGAGTGTGACTAGCATAAAATGCATTGCTCCCTACACAGATAGTGACACACACCCAAAACATCCACAACTGACATGTGTGGGTATAGAACCCCTAACAGGCAGTCTATACCACACTACAGCATGGAGCTGTTATAGGATGCACCATGGGGATTACTGGAGAACTCCTTCCCCAAAGGTGTATACACAATGAATGACATCAGCAGGATTACCAAAGTAGGCCATTTGAAATGTACTGCATGTGACTAGCCTAAAATGCATTGCTCCCTACACAGACAGTGACACACACACAAAACATCCACAACTGACATGTGTGGGTATAGAACCCCTAACAGGGGGTCTATATCACACTACAGCATGGAGCTGTTATAGGACACACCACTGAGATTACTGGAGAGCTCCTTCCCCAAAGGTGTATTTCACAATGAATGACATCAGCAGGATTGCCAAAGTAGGCCATTTGAAATGTACTGAGTGTGACTAGCCTATAATGCATTGCTCCATACACAGACATTGAAACACACACAAAACATACAGAATTGCCATGGGTCAGGATGGAACCCTTACCACAGTTCTAAATCACACCAGCACGCAGTTATGACATGCGCTACGGAGACTACTGGGCTACAACTTTTCCCAAGGTGTATTTCTAGGTGGGTGACATCAGCAGCCTTGACAAAGTTGAGTATATGAATTGAAAGGAGAGTGAGTCGCTAAAAAGCATTGTTCTCTACACAGACAGGATCAGACAGGCAGACACTTGACCTGGCTGGGATTAGAACACCTGCATAACTATTTTATTGCAATACAGCAGTACACAGTTACATGACATGCTACGGAGATTACTGGGCTACAATCTTCCTAGAGGTGTATTTCTAGGTGGGTGACATTAGCAGCCTTGCCAAAGTTGAGTATATGAATTGTAAGGAGTGTGAGTAACCTAAAAAGCATTGCTCTGTATACACACATGGTCAGGCAGACACACACTTGCCATGTCTAGGATTTGAACACCTACCTAACCACTTTATCACACTACAGCAGCACATGACAATCTATGGAGATTACTGAGCTATAACCTTCCCCAAGGTGTATTTCTAGGTGGGTGACATCAGCAGCCTTGCCAAAGTTAAGTATATGAATTGTAAGGAGTGTGAGTACCCTAAATAGCTCTGCTCTCTACACACACAAGGTCAGACAGACAGACACTTGCCATGTCTGGGATTAAAACACCTACCTAACTACTTTATCACACTAAAGCAATATGCAGTTAGAGGACACGCTGTAGAGATTACTGGACTTAAACCTTCCCTGAGATGTATTTCTATGTGGGTGACATCAGCAGCCTTGCCAAAGTTGAGTATATAAATTGTAAGGGGTGTGCGTACCCTAAAAATCATTGCTCTCTACACAGACAGCGTCAGACAGACACACACACATGTGCTATGGTTGGGATTAGAACACCTACCTAACTACTTTATCACACTATAGCAGTACACAATTACAGGATGAGCTACAGAGATTACTGGGCTACAATCTTTCCAGAGGTGCATTTCTAGGTGGGTGACATAAGCAGCCTTGCCACAGTTAAGTATATGAATTGTAGGGAGTGTGAGTACACGAAAAGGCATTGCTCTCTACAGTGAGAGACAGACAGACACACACACACAGTTGCCAAGTCAGGGGTTAGTACTCCTACCTAACTAGTTTATCACACTACAGCAGTACACAGTTATGGTACGCACCACGGAGATTACTAAGCTATAACTCTCCCAAAGGTGTATTTCACATTGAATGACCTAAGCAGGCTTGTCATAGTAGGGCTATAGGGAGGGCAGTGTGTGTGCATGGGCCATAACCCATTCATCTAGGGGTTGACACACCACATGCAGGCACACACAAGGTCATATTTCACAGGTAAGTGCATACAGCTGCTACATGACTACTTCCTTGTACAGTCATGTTGCACAGCTGGCAAATTCACCACATAGTCGATAATGCTGACAGATACTGGTGGCTAGTATCTGCAGTTAGTGACATCTGCACCTCATGTGTTTGGGGCCCTTTGGCTGTGTGGTGGATAGGACAGGCCTGGATTGCTCCTTGTCACAGTCACCCTCTTCCACACATCTTTGTATGTCTACCTTTGGCTTATTATAGTGTGTTGTCTTGACATATATGTCTGCATTCCTATCCACTGTGTATGCAAGGCATGAGTGATGCATACCGATGAGGGTCTGCACTAAAAACTGCCAGATATGCCTGGTCCACTGGTGTAGCAGACATGGCCTTCATGTGTTTAAGTGTGTGAGCATGCACAGTATGACCTTTCAGTATGTATTTGACTGACATTGCCTTCATTTCTCTAAGTGTGTGAGCATGCCTAGTTTGGACATCTGTACTGAATGTGTGGATCATGTCCAGGTAGTTTGTGCTGCAGTGCTGACCTTTGTGTTGCACAATGACAAGAAGCATGCTGTCTCTGCAGGGTATCCATTGATCATTTGGTTTTGACTGTTACTACATTTCTGCATAGCAAGGGGGCACACCTGACTGTTCCTACATTTTTACACAGGATTGAGGGGGGGTGGCACACCTGACTTTTATTACATTACTATGTAGGATGGGGGGGCACACCTGACTATTAATACATTTCTACACAGGATTGGGGGGGGCACACCGAACTTATTTCATTACTATGTAGGATGGGGGGGCACAACTGACTATTACTACATTTCTACACAGGATTGGGGAGGGGCACACCGGACTGTTATTACATTACTATGTAGGATGGGGGGGCACACCTGACTATTTCTACATTTCTAAACAGGATTGGGGGGCAAACCTGACTGTTATTACATTACTATGTAGGATGGGGGGCACACCTCTCTATTTCTACATTTCTACACAGGGTTGGGGGCACACCTGACTGTTATTACATTGCTATGTAGGATGTGGGGGGCACACGTGACACTTGTACACATTTGCTATGACTGTACTGGTATGTCAGGTACTCAATTTCATTCTGTATTGCTAGCTATCATGCTGACTAGAAGCATACTAGTATATTACAGATTGTGGCTTTGGTTGCCCTACATTTTATTGTCTGACTTCCTACCCTTCAGAACTAACATCCCACTACCTGCCCTGCTGTGGTCTATCTGTGTAGGCCTGGGGGGATTAATCATAGTCATTATTCAAGGGCCATGGCACAGGCTCTGTTTGGATTTGTCTACACCTGTCTTGCTGGCTGAGACAGGTGTTGGGTATGTGAACCATCCTGACTGCCATGTGTGGGTCATATGGACACACATGTCGCTCAGCACATTTCCTGCAGTGGGTTTTGTCACCCTGTGTAGTACTGGTTACTATGGTGACTCCAGTATGTATTACAGATGTCATGGTGCCACTATGGGTGTCTACTGTCTGCTGCCATAACATTCAATTACCCATTTCCCTTGTATGCTCACATCCACACCATAGCTACAGGTAACAACACATTCTACTCCATTTGGCAATTGGTAGCTTGCTTGACTTACCTTGACGGTGTGCCAGACTTGCTGATGGTGCTGGAGGGCTGCCTATGTTGGATGCACATAGTACACTCCCTATACATGGTTGAGCACAGGTAGTGTCATGTCTGGCATCCCTTTTACTGTATGTGAGAGTCAGAGAAAGGTGTCATTCCCTAGGTCCCTACTGTGTCAGTGCATGTGCTATGCATTGCCACTTTGCCAAGGGCAGGGCATACTGGGCATGCCTCCTTCTGCCTATTGGGGCAGGCTGAGGTTGTTCCTCCTCTGGGTAACTCTGCCTGTGCAGGCCTTGGCATCTGTGCGGGGCTGTGTGGTCCTGCCCCATGCTGTTCCTGCTGCAGCTGTTTCCACAGGATCATATTGTGTAGCATGGCACATACCATAACAATCTGGATACATGTAGCTGGCGAGTACTGCAAGGTTCCACTGGATGTGTCCAGACACTGGAACCATGACATAAGCATCCAAAACACATGCTCTATTATAAGTCTGGTCTGTGTGTGTGCCACATTATGGTGTTCTTGTTCAGGTGTGTGTGCATTTCTGATGGGTGTCATCAGCCACGGCTCTGGTGTGTAACCAGCATTCCCCCACTAGGTGACCATGGGGGATGTCCCCATTGCCAAATCTCTGGTAAAGCTGCATCAGATGCCATATGTGGGAATCGTCATAGCTTCCAGGACAGCCAGTACATTCATTCATTATAATGCCCTGGGCATCACATACAACCTGGAGGTTGATGGAGGTGATGCCCCTGTGGTTGATGTAGGCCCTACCCAGATCACCAGGTGGTGCTTTGATGAGCATGGGCATGCAGTCTATAGCACCCACTACCTCAGGTTATTCTGTGATTTGGTGGAAGAGACACATATTGCTGGCCAACACCTCACGGGTGTTGAGGAAATATACGTGCTCACTGACATGTGTTGACATGGCATCCAGGAACTGGTGGAATACTCTGGATGCTGATGCCTGTGAGATCCCCATGATATCCCCAGCTGAGCTTTAAGAGGTATCTTTGGCTAGTACTTCTAGGCCTACACATACCTTGGTATCCACTGGGATGGGTCCCCCTTGTTCAGTTTGGTGTGTCAGGTGTGGCCAGCACAGCTCAACAATTTGCTGTATGAGGTCTCTGTCCAACCTATAGTGCTCCACTATCTCCAGCTCATGTAGCCCCTGGTAGGTTACCCTGGGTCTGTACACTCTTCTCCATCTCCTCACTGTGGGTTGATCAGCAGCATTCACATCCTCACCACCCTCAGCCTCTTGCCCATGTTGTTCTATGTTGCCTGCTGCAGCCCTTCTCATTTTGTAGGTTTGTTTTTTAAAATTTCTCTGCTTGTATACACCGGTGGTGTAGATTGTGGAAAAAAACAGAGGGGAAGGTGTTTGCATAATTTATAGTAGTGTTCTGGACTGGGCTGATCTGCTACCTGTGTAACTGGCTGATTCTGATACATTTCACCTGCCAGCTAAGTTAGTTCTCCTTGATTACCTTCCTACTGCTGTTTTCCCTTTTCATTGTCTTCATGTTTAAGCCTGGGTGCACTCCACACAAACACAGTGCTCAAATGTGCACAGTGCTGCTATTTCCTGATTTAGCTTCTTTTTTCTTCCTGTAAAACCTGGTGCGCAGCATGCACACATGCTTAGACTTTGTAAAGAGTGCGAGGCAGGTTTGGACACACCCACTAGCTTAGTTGTGCTAAGCTAGGAACAAACCCAAGCCACAGGGCTCCAATCCACTTATAGTATCCCTGACACCCCCCCCATGATGTCACCTAACTCCTAGGCTTGCACCAAGCTATTCCTACTCTTAGACTGTTGGGACCTGGCTCACATGCTAGGGAAAACTGGGATTCACTATCCTTCCCCTCATTTGCATAGGATTGCCTGCTAATGCATAGTTACATGTCTCATATTGAGCCTCCCCCCTTCGCAACCACTACTCACTTGCCATGTTGTCTTCTGCCTGCCATTGACTTGCAAGGCAGATTACTGAATTCAGTTAGAATGCTTAATTTAGGTTCATTTTGTTATTTTCCCCCCAATCCCATTTGTGTGCCGCTGCCCTATGCTTAAACAGCCGAGATCGGCTAAAAAAAAATAAAAGTTGATTTTTGTATTTTTTTTTTAATATTTGCAATGCCAAAGGCCTTATACTTGGCCACTGTCATGCTTACTACATGATATGCAGCCTTTATTTGGAGCTGTCACAGCTCCGTTTTGGATTTTGCAGAAATGTACTCGGTTACTGGATCGCACGGCAGACATATTGCCTGCTTGAGCTCCTGCACCAATCTTACACGCTGTGCAAGCTTTTGAGAATCTGGGGGTCAGTCTTAACAATCCAGCTTAGAGGGCTCTATACATTTATTAAGATCAGGTCTTGCACTACAGAAGCTTGTAGTTTGTCTTTTTCTTGATATTGGAGCATAATCACCATGCTCGATGCATTACATTTAGTTTTAAATGTTTTAATTTCTCCTTCTTTGGTGATTTAGTAAGGACTGTATTATTATTTCAGTAGTTAAGGCAGACTGTTTAAAGGCCACATTATTGGCAAGAATACTAGGATGGATTGGAGGCAGGTCAGGTGAAAGTATTAGTTGTTAATATGCAAAGAAGGTGTAGTAGACAGTAAATTTATAGTATAAGGAAAGTTAAACTTTAGCCTTTTTTCCATTTAAGGCAAGCAGATTGGTGGGATAAGGAATTTAAAGGTCAAGGCAAGTTACTGCCTTTGCTGTTACCAAAGGCAAAACTGAAAAGATGGAGACTTGATGCTACATTTGCTGCCACTAAAGGTAAGAATGAAAAGATAGAAGAGGGTGAGGGAGTTTGCCATTGCTGCTTCCAAAGATAAAGGAAATGTATTGTAGAAGGAATAACTTGTCTATTCTATAGCCAATGACAGGGAACATCACATTAGGGAATATCTGGACTAGTAATTGTACCAAGCACAGGAAGTAGTATCTGGCATTTGGCAACGAGGATTGAGACTGTGAGATATAGTTCCTGTGGTACAGGGTTAGATTCCCTCAACACTCACTTCCCTACTATGTGACCTTGAGCAAGTTACTAAACCAGACATTGCTTACAAGTTACCAATGAAAAGGGCCAATGTGTCCAGTGATTACTGTCTGCTTAACAAATAGGTAAGTATGCATGCACACACGCATACATATATATATATATATATATATATATATATATATATATATATATATAAAATACAAAAGACCAAAAAAGTGTGATTGAGGATGAGTTTTACTTTATAACCACCTAACACCCTGTGAGAAGTTGTAAGGCTGTATACTAGTACAGAAGGTGGCTAGAATGTTTATGCACTGTATTATATTAAAGATTTATGAGAATGCAAGCCTGATTATATGTGGAAGTGGATGGAAGAGGGTAAAGTATGGATGACGGAAGTAAAGTGGGTAAGATGGAGCAGATCAATCCCCGAAGACAATATTTCAATAAAAATAATCAGTATCAGAAAAAGTTGGCCCCGGGATTCATGCAGCTTGCACCAGGTGCAGGCGTAGCATCAGTGTTCTAACACCAAATATCACCGCCGAGCGATTCAGGTATGAGCTGCTTCCACATGCACTACCTGCGTATGCTACACCCACACAACTCCCTGGCCCTGTATGCTAATTACCCCATGTGCAGCAGTGTAGCATGAAAATGAAGGTATGTAGCAATTCAGGAAATGATGCAGGCGTAGTGTAAGCATGCAAAAATGTTAACCATAGAAAATGGCTTACATTTTTGCAAACATGAAATCGGAGCCATGACTGCCGACCAAACACATGTATTATATTGCTAATATATGCCAATGGCTAAATATATAGCCACTGGTATAAAAAAAAATGTACAAAATATAAAATTAACATTTAATATATAAAGTCGAAGTATCACGACGTGGAAGAGCAGGGGAGCGGTCCGCAAAGGGGATCGCAAGGAATATATAAAAATATAGAATAAAACCGCAATGAAACACATCTCACAATTTCCCCATAACAGTCAATGGCAGGCATACTTCACCATACTATGGCGCAAGGGTTGCTAAGGAGCAGTGACAGTGTTATGTGCAGTAGCTAGGAATTAGTAGGCAATGCCATGCAAATGAGAGGAGTAATAGTGAATTGCAGATTCCCTGCTGGTGTAAGGATGCACCTCATAGTGTAGCATTATAACACCTAGGTGTGCCCTTGAGATAAAGATGACATCAAGAGGTGGTATGTCACCATTGCTGAAAGCACATTGGGTGTAAAGGCCCCCTTGCATAAACCAAAATGTTGTGGGCCCTCTG
>NC_056737.1:548382406-548429906 GCF_019279795.1 Protopterus annectens
ACAAAAAACCCACTACATAATACAGGTGTTGCTGGTGTTTCCCTTTTCATTCCTTTGTAATGCTTTGTGTCACATGGGATGTTCTTGATATAACTATATATATGATTGTATCTATATCTGGACATAAACACACACACACATGATGGAATACATTTCCTATACTGTTGAATGACTCTGCTGTATGATATGTTTGTGATAACATCCGATGTCTGCATATCTGCCATGGCTTAGTGGTAAATCACATTAGCTGTGTGCAGGGTCCTGATTTCGAGCCTTGCAGAGGCCATTTATTTTGTTGCTGGGCAGAACAAGGCCATTGGATACGGAGTGATTAAGGCACATTAAAGCAGTTGTGAGCGGGTGTGCTTGGGTTTGCATGGAGCTAAGCAATGTTACCTCCGGTTGCAGTTTCTTACACTCAGTTAGCCTCTACATTCCTTCACCAGTAAAATACTCACATACTGGCGGCCAAACTGGCTTACACCCACTTGCTCCCGCACTTGCAAATGCACTGCATTTGGTGTTTGCATCTATCACTCACACCCCTGGGTGAGATTGAGGACTACGATATTACCTTGTGATGCCTATTACATTGGATTACATGCCTACAGTATCGGGAATGGCTGGCTATTAGGTGAAAGCATGCCATTCAACTCTACGGCATCCGCGGCCTGTCCAGAGTTTGATTCATATTATTGGTGTGCTCCTCTTACAATCTGCACCTGTCTGGCTAATACATGGGAACTGACACTCTTCCATACAAACAAGTAATTGGGTTTTGGAACCCACATCCTTCAGCTGAGTCATGCTACTGCATACCTAATATTCTATCATCTTTCTCAGGTTGTAAATGGAATATGTGCGTTCTGTCCCTATCAGACCTCTCAAACGATTGGGGACAAATATCAACTGAATCAGAGACACGTCATAACAACATCAGGGACACATTTAAATTATTAGTGCTATTAACCTGACAAATTGGAAGACTCAGAGCATATAAATTCATAGACATTTTCTGAGGTAAATGATGTTTATAACTCTTAATTGTTGTCATTATTCGTTATGTGTAATTCACAACCTTTCCTCCAAAAGTCACTAGTTTTAGGAGGGATTAAGTGGGACAGAGTTAGAATTTGAGTCGAAATCGGGGACAGTTCAGAGGTACGGTCCCTATTTCTTACCCCAATGGTTTATGTCATGTCCAGTGGATTTGCTCTTAGGGATTGAGAGGTATGGGCATCAGCTATGCCCATTTCAGAATATTACTTACATCCTCAGGGCAGTCCTAATATGACTGCGCCAGCCAACACCTGCATGCCTAGGCCCATAATTGCATACTCATAGTTCCCCCAGCTGCCCCTCCTCTACAGCATTCATCCTTACTGTGGGTGCAGGTGGGGTATAAACACACCACTACACATTGCCCACTCTCTGCGTGTCAGGACACATGTCGTATGCTGTGACGACCCATGGGTTATCAGGCTTGCACAACCTACTGGTCCATGTACATCTACAGCCTGGTTTGATGAATCATTACTGGGACTGACTCCGATGATCATTAATTTTTGGGTGTCCCACAAAGGACATCGATGTCTATGTTTCAAGATTAGACCTGGCAGGTCTCTCCCACTGGTAGTATCCTGCCGGTGGTCTGGGAAGCAGTGGTATGTTTACTTTTATTGTGTGTCTGTATGTCTCACCGGCCTAGCTGGGGGGGTTTGATGCTACGTGTTGCATGTTTGTTTATTGGACCTCTCGCCCCCATATGCACGGCCTGTGAACATATGTAATTTGTAACTGCTGTATCATATCCTAGCTATATACATGTGTATATTTACAGTCACATATATATATATATATATATATATATATATATATATATATATATATACATATACATTACTATATACAGATATATCTGTATATGTATGCATACATGTATATATTTATATATTGCTGTCTATATATATATATATATATATATATATATATATACATGTTTTATATATATATATATATATATATATATATATATATATATATATATATATATATATATGTATATATTTATCTAACAACATATGAGTCCATGGGTGTCTGCATACGTATATATCTATATGTGGGTTAGTATATGTATTCTGTCTCTGTATGTATACATTTGTACTACGGAGAGGGAGAGGTTTATCTCTATGTTGCTATGGGTAGATATACACACACATACCTCAACATATATACACATGCATCTGGTTATTCCATTCCTTGCCATATAGATTACACTTTGCTGCAGTGGGACTCATAGCAGGTGTGGCTGCTTGTTGGGCGATGCCTCTGCCCAATGAACACATTTGCTTACATCCCTGGGGCTGTCCATATAGGCCCACATCAGCCAACTCTTGCACACCTAGACCCATAAGTAGCTACCCATAGTTCCTCCACCCGCACCTCCTCTAAAGCACCCATCCTTACTCTGGGTCCTGGTCAGTTCTGAACACACCACTACACGGTGCCCACTGTGCACTTCATAGGACCCATGTCATACAATTGTCTCGGCCCATGGGTCATCAGGCTTTCCCAACCTTGTATATTGGGTATGTATACACACCAGCCAGAATTATTGTTACATTTCATAAGAATTGTGAAAGTAAATGCTCTTTCCTAAATGTCAGTGTCTAAGTTCGCAGGAGACATACAATGAAAATATAAGATAAACTTGTATTATTATTAAATTCTTTGCTATACTTATCTCCCAACAAAGTCTCTAAATGCTGTTTTTTGATGAGAGTCTGGCCAAAGATACAACCAGGATAAAAGAGGACAAAGACCTGTGGGAAATAAAAGGTTTATTAATAGTTTTAAACACTGCAAGCAAAACCATTTGAATTTGTAAATACTGAAACAAATTCATGCAAGGCTTACCACTGACAAGCAATGCCTTCTGAAACACTAACTCATATCTACTGCAGTACAAGCTTAGGAAAGTCTTACATATTGAGAGAGTTGAATCAGCCAAATTCCTCTATAAATATGCAGTAGCTGAGCAGATCATGACAACACTATCTTCTTCTGGCTTTTTCCCGGTTAGGGGTCACTACAGCGGATCTCCTGTCCGCTCATGACTGGCAGTGGAGTTTTATGGTGCCAAGGTGCCAGCCCGGTGCCCAACTTTCCACATAAGGCACATACATGCACACACTCACATCCAGGGCCAATTTGGAGTGTCCAATCCACCTACAGCATGTCTTTGTGGTAAAACTGGAGCACCTGGAGGAAACCCACGTGACCACAGGGAGAACATGCAGACTCCGCACAGAAGGCACCCTAGCTGAGAATCGAACCAGAGAACCTCTTGCTGTGTGGTGGCAATGCTAACCACTGCACCACCATGGCCATCTCCATAACAACGCTATCTATGAAACATCTAAATTCTCAAGCATGTATGTACAGAAATTTCTGGACTTCATAAATATAAACTTTCTAGATCATTTAGTAAGCACCCCAACTAAGGGCAAAAAATCCTGGATATGTTCCTTATCGATATGGGATGGCTTTGCTCCCCACTTATTGTAACTTCCTCTCTTGTCAAATTGGAACTCAAATCAGTCATTCTTATGTCAAAAAACAAATGCTTCTTCTAGTACTTTAGTATTCACAGATTATGCCAAGGCTAATCTATCAAAACTGAGTGATGACCTGGCAAAATTCAAAAACCCATTCAGTCTTTTTTTTCTCAAATGTTTTTTTTTTTTTAATTTTTAAATACATTTGAATGAATTCCATAGTATTTATACATAACATCTTACATAACTATGTACACTATTTACATTAGCCTGACACTATAACAGATTTTAATGTCTGCAGTTACATTATAAGCATGTCCAATCCATTATCAGAGTGTCTGATCAATTATTGTATAGTGTCAATCAACGATAAGACTTTTCCCCAAGGGTTGTTGATAAATGGCTTTGGATAAATTTTTAGCTCTTTAAATTTATCAGTAGGCTGTAGAAATCTTCCAAAGTTGGTATTGTGTTTGTATTCCATCTTCTTGTTATACACTTCCTTGAAATTGAAAGTATAGTCCATACTAGATGCATGTTTGACCTATTCAAATGAGGACCATTGTTCATATTTAATAATACAAGAGGTTGTTAAATAAAATGATTCATTAAATAAAGCTTGCAGAAAGTTATAAATACCATTCCAAAATGGCTTAATTTAACTCAAAGAAAATGTGATTCCAATCTGCATTGTGTACTTGCTCACATCTCCTACATATTCCTTTATGGAAGAATAATTGGCCCATGAAAAATAGGTACAAATCTGTACACTGATTAACATCTGATTTGCATACATAATTATGTAACCCCGCCCACTCCAATGGAATTGTGGGATACCAACTTTCAAATGCAAACTGTAGAACAGACAACCAAAATATGACACTAGAGTCCCCCTGGCCTGCAGCCACTCCGCTATCCCATTACCTGGCTATTTCGCCCCATTTACTATAAACACTAATGTGTGCATACTGCTTTACTTCTACAATGATTATTTGGATTTTATTTTTACAGCACAGCAATGCACAAACACTAACAGACATCCGGTAAAAGCAATACTGTTTCACAATAAAAATAGACTTGGCATTAAAACTTACATTCATTGAAATAGCATTAAAACCCACACCACATCCAAAGAAAAGGCATTTGGCATTCTGGCCAGTGGTGGATAAAGATTACCTTTGGGCTGTTTTCAAATCATTGGCCCCTTTCAGACAAAACAAGAAACATGCATGTGTTCTTTCTTTGATGCACCTTCCTGACTTTAGTAAATTATATTCCTTGTATAATACAGCACACTTGTTAGACAGAGTGCATTTTAAATTTATTGTTTAAACATTTTTCCAGTAGATTTACTGAAGGCAATGAAACAAAATGCATGAATCAATAATGCCAAAACTGCCCAATTCAGAACATTTTCCATCATAAAAGTCTACTTCCACACCCACACTATAAAAAGAATGACAGCAGTGTAAGCCATAGGCATCTTGCACAGCTTCTCACACATTTCCAATTTAATTTTTTTTTTGGACGGGCGGGCAAATAGTCAAAAACCAGGGACACATTTTAAACATTGCTTGTATAATTTTGTAAAGTTGCTGGAACAAAATGTTGTGTTACCACCATGCATTTCACTAGTAGGTCTTGAACCCACAACCCTATGTACTACAGTCACGCATTCATACCACTATGGTGAATCAGCAGCTTCCTGAAAAATAGGAAGAATGAAACTTACTGGCTATCATTTAGTGAATTCATTTCACTTCACACCACAGCCCTCAACCTCTTAGCACAAAAAAAACCTGGACAAACAAAGCCAATAATGGGGGAATACAAATTTAGTTCTCACTATAGCTCCCAACTCTTAGCACAAAAAACTGGGGAATACAAATTCATTTCTCACTATATCTCTCAATTCAGCACAAAACACCTGGGGAATATTCAGTTCTCACTATAGCTGTCAACTCTTAGCAGAAAATACCTTGGGGAATACAAATTTACTTCTCACTATAGCACTCAACTCTCAGCACAAAACACCTAGGAAAAGCTCACAAGTGGTGGTGGTTAGGGACTTTAGGCTATTTTTACCCTGTACTAAAGGTACAGGGTTTGGGCCTGAGTGCATCTAGCCACCAGGTATATTGAACAGGGGCATTTTCAAACACACACACACACAACTGAGAGGTATGATACACTGCAGTGCCTTAAATGGGTTGTGTGCACTATGAGGCGGTCACATAGCAACACCATTGCTGTAGTATTATAACCTTGGAATGGGATACATATCCAATCAGTAGAGCCTCAATCTACCAATCCCAGAAATTTCAGCCCATTTCTGAACTTGGGCATAAGGCAGATCAGTAAACCATACAACTGTCTGTAATGGAGACCAATGTTACTTGTGTTGCAGGTGCTCTATACAACTCACTATGTGAGAAAGAATGTGTCAAGTATGAGGTTTGTGATAGGCAATATATTATTTGCATAGCGTTTTTATAAAACCTATCTTTTGGACCAAAAAACAGCCAGTCATTACACAGTGGCATCAAAGTAATGAATGACTCTGTTGTGTATCTCTAATGTAAACTCAGGACTAAAGAACTAGTATTGAGACTGTACTGAAACTATTAAAATCAGATGCAAAACACTTTATTCTTAGTTTTCTCAAAGTCAACCAGGGACTCAGTCAAAGGAAAACCAGATTAGGACAGGAGATTACCTTCCCTGTTCAACAAGTCTAGTTCTAGAACCAATATTGTATATATGTAAGACTAATTGTATGATGTATCTTGTTGGCATGATTTCTTGTATAAGCACTAGTTCCTTCACCAGCAGTGACTTTCCATATCCCAAATGTGCTTACATTTTGGTGTGTGAGAATTCTTTTGTTTGATAGAGCTTGTTTAAAACTGGACTATCTAAACTGCAAAACATACCCATTACTTTTGTTACACACTGTTGCAAATGAAAGACTAAAGATAAGGCTATGCCAGTCATGCCATGATTTCTTGTATAAGCACTAGTTCCTTCACCAGCAGTGACTTTCCATATCCCAAATGTGCTTACATTTTGGTGTGTGAGAATTCTTTTGTTTGATAGAGCTTGTTTAAAACTGGACTATCTAAACTGCAAAACATACCCATTACTTTTGTTACACACTGTTGCAAATGAAAGACTAAAGATAAGGCTATGCCAGTCACGCTGACATTGCCTCTGGGATCAAAAGTGATCTCGGAGCTTTAACGCTGCGTAGGGCTCAGTCCTGACCAGATTTGTTAGAGAGGAAGAAACACTATTACCCCTATCTATATCTGTCTATATATCTCTTTGTATATAAGTGTGTGTGTGTGTGTGTGTGTGTGTGTGTGTGTGTGTGTGTGTGTGTATCTTTATATATATATATATATATATATATATATATATATATATATATATATATATATATATATATATATATAAAGTGTGTGTGTTTTGATAGATAGATGCAGTGATAGACATATTGTGCAGATATTTACCATTATGTAACGTATACCTTCTGTTGCTGTGCTTTTAGTGGCTTCTGTCCAGTTAGACCACCACTTTATCTACATTATAATGCTTTCGTAATATGGCTTTAGTACAGAGAATAGTTATTTCTGAGTTGGTTTGTTTTTGTTGCTCTTGCTGAGTAACTCATTTAAGGATGCACTACATACCATTTCACTAATTGTTGCACAATAATCTATTGTTTCTGTAGCGTTTCTACAATGCTGTTTCTAAAATAAGAATCTAATAGTTTATTTTATCTGGCTTGTTAGAATACTTTGTTTGAGACCTCTTTTTTAAAATCAAGGCCTGCTCCACTGGCAAAACATATTAATTATTAGCTCATGCAGTTGCCTGACTAGATACACTTACTTAACAATTTTTAATAGAAAAAAGAATTCTGCTTGCAAAGACAAAGCAAAGCTATCAGGGTACCTTATAATACAAGGCATTAAAGAGTGCTGGAGTAAAACCACATAAGCAAATTATAGCAGCAAAATATAGAATATTTTTCTTAAGAACTACACAATGTTCTCGGTCGCATGACAATACTGCAAAAGAAGAACGCTGAACAAATGTTTATTTTTGCAAGAAGTTCTATGTGACACTGCTCGAAGCCCATACAATTCCTATTGCTTCCTCTGTTGCTTTATAAAAGTCTCCTAATTTGATGTGCCAGGATGAACAGTTATCATCCATAATATGGTTTAAAGTACTAGCTGCTCACAACTACATCAACATAAAAGTACAGTGCAGTGCATT
This sequence comes from Protopterus annectens, assembly GCF_019279795.1. Taxonomy (NCBI): domain Eukaryota; kingdom Metazoa; phylum Chordata; order Ceratodontiformes; family Protopteridae; genus Protopterus; species Protopterus annectens. Next base: position 548,390,248 of record NC_056737.1, read on the forward strand.
TATACAAGGAGAAATCATAACCAAACAGAAATAAGAAAGGCAACATTAAAATGTGCCACTCCAAAAGTAATGTAAATTGATTTTGAAACACAAGTAACCGGAAAACATTTCTAGCCAAACGCATACTCACCCTGTTTCTCCCAGAGCAAGTCATGGTTTCAAAACATCTGAAGAGTCCAAGCTCAGCTGGAAAACCACTAAAACTACAGCTCCTAATCCTCCATTAAGTGTTTTGGATTGAGTTGCTTGCTTACAGATCTGCCACCCATTCATTAAGTGCTGCTGTTATTTCTGCCATTCCTGCTCGGCGTGCTCGCATTTGAGTAGAGAGTTCTGCAAGATGACATGAGCTCCAAGGAGCTCAGTTCCGACAGGCTGGTAGCCTGACGGAGCTGACGCCATCGCTCATGTGATGACGCCAGCTGGCCAGCGAAAATTTAAAAAGAAAGAAATCGAATGAAGGGGTGCCACTCGGGAATCGTGGCACCCCTTCATTTGAACCCCAAAACTCGGTAAAAACCGAGTAATTCAGTGCAGTTGGGAGGTCTGATAATAAGATATTTGTTTTAATATCTTCAGTTAACTGTATTGTCCTCTTGTTATGTATTTCCAGTATGAGGTTGCAGGTGTTGTTTTATAGTTTATCAATATTTTGTAAAATTTTGAAATACTGTTTCCCCATGTCAAAGTCATAATATATGATTTCATAGAGGTATTTCATAAATTTATATATTTCTTTAAATGAAGAATTGTTAATTACTCTACTTAAATATTGTGAATATGACAGAATACTCTGTAAATTTAGCCAGTCCTGTTGTAGAACTTTGAATGTTGTTTTTATTACTTGCATATCTAAAACTTTTAGTTCTTTGATACATTGGAGCCAACAAACAAATCCTTTTTGTTCCCAGGAATTAATAATTTCTCTGTATATTTTATGTGGAAAGTTCTTTGTGACTATAAATGGTGTTAAAAGATCAAACCAGATTTTTAAATCGATATTTGCATTAATAATTTTCCTAAATGAGTCAATGAAATAATTAATCATATGAGTTTTAGTGGGTTTAGTTATGTTATATTACATACTAATACATAATATGTGCCATGACAAATTGTTTTTATCTGTTATTTGAATTTTTTTAATAAATCAAATTCATTTATTGATATTACAGTTAGTAATACTTACCAATTTGCAGAGTAATTTGGACTTATCCAATCTGAGATTGTTTTAGATATTGATGCTTTTATGTATGTTTCTACATCAGGGAAGTTTAATCCTCCCTGTTTCCGTGGTCTGATATGTGTTAAATCTATTCTGTTTCTTTTGGGAAACCAAAACAATTTTATTAGGCATGAATTTATTTCTTTATGTATATTCCTTTCTGGTAACAGTTGTATTGCCAAGGCTATATATATAGGATCTTGGGCAGTAAAACCATTTTTATTAACTGTAGTCTATCTTCAAATGTTAATATTATTTTGTTCCATTTTTTTTCACAGAGATTTTAATTGTATTGATATTATTGTAGTTTTTTGAGACTAATTCATTATTATCCTTGCATAACTCAATTCGTGGATATTTTGAGGTACATTCCTGTTTCCCTATGATGTGATCCCCCTTAGCCTGCAGTTCTTTTTTTAATTTAAAAATAAAAATTTTGATTTTGATTTATTGAAATGGAGTCCTGAAATCATGTGAAATTTGTCAATTAATATATCTAATTCTTCTAAAGTCTCTTTTGTATTAGATAATGTTAGTAATGTGTCATCAGCCAATAGCATTACTTTAGAATTGTATTGTTCATAAACATCTATTCTTTGATTTTTATATTGTTACGAATTGAATCTGCCAATATTTCAATAACCAGAGCAAATAGAATTGGTGACATGAGACATCCTTGTTTAGTGGTTTTTGTTATATGTATAGATTCAGAGGTAAAATGACCTAAATTGACATACACTAAATTATTTGTATGTATGTGTGTATATATATATATATATATATATATATATATATATATATATATATATATATATATATATATTCTTTAAGAGATGAACAAAGGATGCAGGAAATTCAAATAGCATTAGGATTTTGAATAAATAGGCCCAATTTAGGGAATCAAAGGCTTTCTCTCTAAGACAATTATGAGTGTTTCTTTATTTTCTTTATTAACATAATCTATAAGATAAATTATCCTTTTAATATGATATAAATATAAATCCAGTTTGATCATTATTTATTGTTTTGGATAGTGGTATTTTCATTCTGTTAGTTAATATTGCCATAAATATCTTACAGCCATTATTTAATAATGATATAGGTCTATATGAGATACAGAGGTTTGGGGATTTGTTTTCCTTTAGGATTGGTGTGATTAATGAATATTTTCAAGAGAGTGGTATTAAAGCTTGTGACTGAATTTCTAATAAAGTTTTATGGAAGAGGGATAGTATCATTGAAGGAAAAAGTTTATATTTTAGCATACTTATGCCTTCTATACCTGGAGCTTTATTATTTGTACCCTCTTTTATTGCATCTGTAATTTCTTTGTATTATGTGGGTGCTTGCAGATCTAGTTTTAATTTTTCTGGTATTTTGTTAAATTAGAACATTTTTCATCTAGATTTACTTGATCGATATGTATATTTTCTTTTTGGAAATGTTCCATATAGTGATTTCTATAGGCATCAAGAATGTCACCTATATGCGAGACATTTTCCCCTTTCTTTTCATGGAAGATACTTTTAATGTTATTAGCTTTTGACTATTTTGATTGCTGTGGATATATTATGTAGATATTTGGGAGAAGTGGCCAAGTATTAATTTTTAGTTTTTTCTAAAGCTAAACTAGTTTTATGTGTTACAATTTCATTCTATTTATTATTTAATACTTCTACTTTCTTTTTCATCTCCAAATGATTTTGATTTTTTTCAGCTTTTAATGACAAAAGTTTGGATTGTAGATCTAATAATTCAGAATCCCATCTCTGATTTTTTTATACCAAGTTAGGGTTTTACCATATATGTAAGCTTTTGAGTACCATATCATTATTTTATTTATCTCTGTTTTGCAATTAATACCTAAGAAGAACTGTAATTCAGATAATAACCAGGGTTTGAACTCTTTAATTTTACTTATATATGCTAGAATTCTGGAGTCAAAGATTAATGGTTTGTACCCATTTTGGAGTTTTAGTATCAATGAATTGTGGTCTGAAAAGGGGCAGGGAGTGATTGAGAAATTAATGATTTTAGAGTGTAAGTTATGAGCAGCAACTATTTTATCTATTCTAGTTTGGGTAACAAATCTAATATATTGATGGGAAAACAACAAAGATTTATCTTCTTTAAATTTGAAAGTATCTACAAGATGAAATGATTCTACCCACTTGTTTAAAGCTTTTGATACAGCAGATGTATGCAGAGGTCTTTTATTTGTAGTTTCAGAAATATCAAATATACAGTTAAATTATCCTCCTAATATTAAGTTGCCTTTATAATTATTGGAAATGAAATCCACGTATTTTAACAGTTCCTGTTCCAATGGCTGGGAACCAGTATTGACTGACTAGGGTCCATATTCTGTTATTATATTTAACTATTACTAATGCCATAAGGCCTTTTTTTATCTTCATACTTATAAATGCTTTTCTGGGTTAATCACATTTTTTTCCATAAAATTATTACCCCTTTTGTCTTTTAAGTGGATTGCACCAACATCATATATTCCTTAAGGATTCCATTTGTGATTGTCATTTGTTTTGAAATGAGTTTCTTGAAGGAAGACAATTTGTGATTTGTTCAGTTTTAAATATTTCAGTAGATTTGATCTCTTCCTAGGATTGTTTAAGTCATTGGTATTTAAATATAATAAAGTTAAATCCATCTTAGGTTATTTAGACTATGTATTTTTTGTTTCATTGTGACTATTAAACATTTTCCTCTGATAACTATACAGCATATATTTGAGCTTTTAAAGGAAATTATCAGCTTTATACTTTGAGTGTTTACCATTAAAGTAATGTTTTGGTTAGGCATACTAAAATGTTTTTGTGAAATGAATTTAAATTAAGAAATTTTAACAAAACTAAGATCCACACTATCAATGGAATGGAAGTAATTCTTAATCTGATGGATAAACCTATGTCCATCAGATTATCACTCATACATTGACAATCCAGAACACTGATTGGTAATTAAACAATTAATGATGTCAATCAAGTATATATAACATTTGGAAATTATGTTGTAAGTTGTCTGAGGAAGTGGAGGTATTGACCTCCATGAAAGCGCTCACATTAAAGGTTTGTAATTTTTATTGCTTGAGTCTTGGGACTCTTCTATGTTTCACATGCTTGCTGCATTTGTTTTCTACAATCCAGAACATCTGAGCTCCATAAATTGAACTATCATATGGAGAATATTTGTAAAAGGAATAAGCAATATTTATATTATTTTGAACAGATATAGTACTATTGTAGATTAGACAGAATTCTAATACAATGTAAATGTGTACTTATTGTATAAACAATTAATATTTACATGAAAGATAAATGACAAGCAATTCAATCATAGTAAAGTAAGATGTATCACATATAAAACCTCAATAAAAGATTATAGCACACAGTTATTTAACATATTCACCCTTATTGATGAAGTCTTTCAAAACTTATTACATAATATAAATAGATGGTAATAATATGTATACCTAATGTTTATAATACAATGTAATTTACTGGATATATCAGTAGTTAGGTCTAGGAGACATGCTCGACTAGCATATGTCTGAATCACAAAACACTGAACACACATGCACAAAAGCGTTTAACATCAGAAAGTGCTTCCGTGTATGTGTAGTTAAAAAAATATATATATGTTTTTGCAGTGCTACTACTACTTTATTATTCTCACTCCGAGATTGCACTACAGTGGGGAAAATGGAATTTGCCCTTACCCACACTGTAGTCTGATCTATGAAATAGGCACACATACATGGAGGCGCTTGTCAATGTTAAGCCCGTTCGTGTATGTGTGTTCGATGTTTTGTGATTCGGACATATGCTAGTCGAGCATGTGTCCGGATCCCCAGCAGTTATATTTCACTGTTTGCTAGCATTTAAGTAATCACTTTGTTTGTTGCTAACTTACTTAAAGCATCAAGTTTTGTTTTATGTGAACATTGATGAAAGTTAGTGCATTTTAATTATCAGTGCATCCCTCTTCCCCCTATTTCCTACACATAAGGATTTTCATATCTATCATTTCTTATTATAAAATGAGTGACACTATAGTTTAAAAACAACAAATTCACTTATTGTAATTAATGATTACATATCCCTCTCCATATTCATAAATTGCCATTTTATGGCATATACTGAAAGTTTTTTATTAGATTTAAATGGCAACATTCTATTTTGTATAATCAACAATGATTAAACTGAGTGATTATTGACAATTTAATACTATTTGTTCAGAATTTAATTGTTACATTCTGTGACATTCCGATTTCAGGCTTCTATAGTTTCCTTTGAACAACTTTGTCAGTTTGATGCCATGTATAAAACATTAGTTACCTTGGTAACAGCTTAAGCATTATGCATGGTCAAGATAAGTTACAAAACCACAATTCAAGTTAAAGCAATTATATGACTTGCTATGCACAGTTACTTATATGAGAAAATCATCATGCTTCCCCTTGATGCTCAATATAGTGTATGTCATTTATGACAAGTTAAAACAGTAGTATTATTATACACAAGCACAAGTTATTAAACTGTGTCTATTGTCAATTTAATACTATTTGTTCAGAATATGATTTTTACATTCTGTGACATTTCAAGTCCAGGCTTCTATTGTTTCTCTTGAACAGCTTTGTCATTTTGATGTCATGTATAAAACATTAGTTACCTTGTTTACTGCTTAAGTATTATATATGGTCAAGATGAGTTACAGAAACTACAATTCAAGTTAAAGCAATTACATGACTTGTTATGCATATTTACTTATATAAGAAAATCATCATGCTTCCCCTTGATATTCAATGTAGTGTATGTCATTTATGACAAGTTAAAAGAGTAGTGTTATTATACACAAGCCCATGTTATTAAATCCTGTCTTTAATGTCTAAATTCAGCAGACAGCTTCATCTTATATAATGATTATATAATGTAAGAGTGTTCAATCTCGCCGTTTGTTCTTACTCACGGGTTCGGCTCCGAGTCGGCCAAATTGCAAAGCTCTGAATCTCAGAGAAGCTCGAGACCAGCCCATATCCAACAATCCTCCCTGCCATTACTCAGATCTAGTTTGCCGCTGCAACAGATCAGATCGAGGAGAGCTCGGACCAGATAGAAACTTGAGTTGTTGTTGATTTCTTCAGATAAGAATTCAAATTTTTTCTTGCTGATACTTCCTTATAGTTAGTAGTTATGGTAGAAGTGCTCTGTGTGTGTGTGATATATATATATATATATATATATATATATATATACATACACCCATTTTTCTTCTTCGGGCATCCTTGTGGCCTAACCCTTTTTCTTGGGTGTGGTTTTTCTGTGAGAGTTTTCTGCATATAACCTCTTTTATATACATATATTGATATAGGATTAGTAATTTTTTTCTATTATCATAGTTATTGTCATTATTACTGTACTATGTCAGAAAAAGCCAAATCTGGCTTTAAAAGATGTCAGTGTGGGCAGAAAATGTCCATTACTGACAATAATGCTTCCTGTGTCTACTGTCTTGGCCTTCTCCATCTCCAAGAGGATTGGTCTATTTGCCATTCCTTTAGCGGGAGGGTCATGACAGATAGACGCAGGAAGCTTATTGACAGAGGATTGTTGAAGCCGGCCTTTCAAGAGGCTTTGGACAAGTCGGATCAGGCTTCTAAATCCTCGAAGGGGTCAAAGATGTCAGAGCCCATGTCATTGGCTCCGAGTTCATCTTCTCGGGTTTGTTCACCGGTTCCACAGATCTCGGGTTCGAGCGTCGAACATTTATCTTTTCCTGAGCCCCAGATCTTGGAACCGGTGTCGGAACTGCCACCACCATCCATTCTTCAGTCGGTGCCATCTTCGGCTCCTTCGACCCATTCTTCCAGACCCTTGTCTGACACAGACGTGGATCGTGTCATGCAGAAACTCATGGAGAACACGGCCCTTTCCAAGTTAATTGCAGTTTCCTCCCAGTTGGTGTCGAAACTAGAAGGCCTCCCCATATCTCCAACAGGTCCTCCTTCGAGACAGATCTTGGAGCCGGGAGAAGATGACATGATGATAGTAGAGCCCTCGGTGCTGAAACCGTCCATTGTGCAATCGACACCTTTGACTTCAACTCCTTCGGAACCGTTAGGGGAGTCGCGGAGCCGACGGTCTTTGCTCGGTTCCAGATCCGAGAGTCGTACTGACCTGTCGGTGCCGACTCTCCCTCTCGGGGCCTCGGCACAGACTGGTTCAGCTCCGTCCTCGGGGTCGAAGCCCACGACACCTGGTTCTGGGATGCTTCCATGTTCTTCAGAACCGGGGGAGCCCTTGGCCAGGGGTTCAGGGGCTTTTGACCTTATGAGGAAGGTATTGTCTGCACAGACAACCACATCATCAGGGGAATCGTCTCCTTCCCCAAAAGGGCCACTTTCTGTTTCTGCTCCCACGATCCATCACAAGCGTTGAGCCCAATTGCCTCAGCCACCCACAGAGGGTTCCCCCTGTTCATTGAAGGCCTCACCAGAAGCCCCCTCTGATGAGGTCCCAAGGAAACGGTTGTGCAAGAGGAGGCACATAGATTCCCCACAGGAAACTCTAACGTCTGACACCGACTTGGATGAGGCAGAGGGGTCCCCCAAATCACCCTCAGAGGATGTGTCATTTGCAGACATCCTGGAGATCTTGAAACAGAGGGGTGATTGGCAGTCCCTAGCCCCCTCTGAGGATGAGTCGGTGCTGCTGAAGGCTTTTGGGGCTCAACCTTCTACCTCCCGGGTGACCCCGCCCTTCGATGAATTAATGGATTTGATTGCTCAAAGGGCATGGGAGACACCTGATACAGTGGAACCAGTACCTAGGAAACCAAACAAGTTCATCACTGCCCCCCAAGATAAATCTTATCTCACCAAGGGAGTCCCTGTCGACACTATGGTGGTGGCGGCAGTCACTAAAAAGGAGATGTCTGAGTCTTCCTCATCTGTTCATCCTCCTAATAAGGATTCTAGGACTATGGACAGATATGGGAAGCGCATTTTTAGTTCAGCGACTTTTTCCATGCGTTCGCTAAACTACCTGACCCATTTCACACGTTTGCAGAGGGATCTCATCAAGGAGCTGACAGATACCCTCCAGGGTAACACAGATGCTGCTGTTTCAGACAAGGTAACAGCACAACTTAACACCCTCACCGCCATAGGAAACTCATCCATGAGGCTCATCTCGTATGCAGCCGAGGGATCGAGTAGAGCTGCAGCTTCAGCGATTGCTCTTCGAAGACAATCATGGACGCAGCTGTGCTCCTTTGTAGAAGCCTTCAAGTCTTCCTTTGCCAATTCCCCTTTTGATGGTGCCACACTTTTCGGGCCCAAGGTTAAGGAGACTCTCACTTGGTGCGAGCAAGAGGGAAAGTCCCTGTCTGCTGTCGGGGTCAGTTTTTCTGCTCCTACTAGACCGTACCCCAAAGGGCAATGAGGCGGGAAAATGTGGTTCCGTAAGAATCAGGGATCTTTCCAGACCACACAGAGTGATACCCCCTCCAGAGGCAGAGGAGGGGGTAGAAATGGAAGACACCACCCCGCCAGCAGAGGGGGTCCGCATAACCAAGGAGACAGGGATTCCGTCCCTGGGAAGCTTTTCCAGCACTCCTGAATGGAGGCCCGACTGTCCTGCTCTGGAGGCAGTTGGGGGTCGCTTAGCTTTATCCCCACTGGCCTGGCTAAACATTACTTCAGATTCTTGGGTAAAAAACATTATAACCAGAGGATACAAAATCCCCTTCATTTCAACACCACCTCTACAGAGAAAATTTCCAGATGTGCCACCCGGCTCATGTAAAGCTAGCAGCTGTAGAAATTTCAAAGCTGCTCGAAAACAGAGACATCCAACCAGTCCCGGTGGACCAAAGAGAATTCAGAACTTACTCAAGGTTCTTTTTAGTTCTAAAAAAGACAGGGGACTGGAGACCGATCTTAGATCTCAGCCATCTCAACAACTTTGTGAAGAAGGAAAAGTACTGGATGGTCACGCTTCAATCGATCCTGCCGTTCTTACAGAAGGATGATTGGATGTGCTCTATAGATCTCAAAGACACGTACTACCACATCAAAATGGCCAGACCGTCCAGAGATCACCTGCACTTCCGGCTGGGGGCCAGTCACTTTCAGTTTCGAGCTCTGCCCTTTGGACTCACCTCAGCCCCCAGTGTATTCACCAAATGCATGGCAGTAGTTGCGGCTCACTTGAGACTACAAGGATTCCGGGTGTTTCCCTATCTGGACGACTGGCTCCTCACCGCCACCACCGAGCGTCGACTATTGCAAGCCAGAGACTATACAATCGGCCTTTGTTCCCACTTAGGGATATCCATAAACTTCGAAAAGTCTTGCTTATCGCCCTCAGAGTGTATTTCCTTCATCGGAGCAGATCTAAATACACGATCGACACTACTGAAACTCCCCTCCAGTAAGAGCTTCAACGCTCAAACAGAAGGTCCTACTTCTTCTAGTCAGCAAGAAAGCCCCAGCCAAACTGGTGTTAAAAGTGTTGGGACTGATGGCGGCCGCACTAATTGCAGTCCCTATGGGAAGGTTACACATGAGGATTCTTCAATGGCTGCTCTTTGCGCAGTGGTCGTTCCAACACCTACCCCTAACGCACAAGATCAGGATAACAGAATCTTGCAGACGGGACCTCTCATGGTGGGTGCGCGATCAGAACCTCACTGTGGGTCGTCCGTTCATTCTACCCATTCCAACAGCCACAATAACCATGGATGCTTCCCTGATAGGGTGGGGGGGGGCTTTTTCAGGGAAGAACAGTCCAAGGAGAATGGTCCAGCATGGAGTACACTCTACATATAAATGTTCTGGAGTTGAGGCCGGTGTTCCTGGTGTTGCAACACTTCCAAGCCATCTTACCTCTAGGGACAGTAGCAGTTCAGACAGACAACATGTCTGTAGTCTGGTACATAAACAAGCAAGGGGGAACCAGGTCTTACCCATTATGCAGAGAGGCCATGAGAATTTGGCAATGGTCAGAGTCCATGGGTCGCTTTCTGATAGCAACGCACATCCCAGGGTCATCCAACGTCATTGCGGACAGGATGAGCAGAGCCATCCTGTTACCTCATGAGTGGTCCCTGAATTCACAGACGGCAGAAAAGATCTTACGCAAATGGGGCCAGCCTTGCTGCGATCTGTTTGCTTCCCCATTGAATGCAAAATGCAGAAGCTACTTTTCCCTTCTACCCCCTCCGGGGGATGTCCCTAGGGACATACTGATACACAATTGGCCCCCGGGTCTCCTATATGCATTCCCACTGACTCCATTGATTCCCAGATTTCTACAGAAAGCCAGGAGCCTGGAAAGGGCTATAATACTCATAGCCCCATTCTGGCCTCATCAAATATGTTTTCCCTTTCTTCGAGCTCATCAAATAGAGGAACCGTGGATTCTGGACCCAGTGCCAGATCTGCTGACACATTCGTCGGGAGTTCCTCACCCGTCTCTACAGTCCCTCAAACTAGCAGCTTGGCTGCTCCGCTTCCCTGCCTAGCCAGGTCTCATCTACTCCTTCCGGCAGTTCAACACATCCTAGTTGCTTTTCATAAAGCCTCTACTACTAAGCTCTATACGAGTAAGTGGAAACGCTTTGTATATTGGGCATCTAGTCAAAACTTAGATCCCTTGGTAGCTCCTCTACATAAAATTTTAGAATTCTTATCCATCCTTTTTCATGAAGGAGCTTCTACTTCCACTCTAAGAGTACAGTTGGCGGCCATATCAAACTTCCATATTGGTGAGGGAGGTTCTCCCATTATGTCTCACAGGCTTTGTAAAGCCTTTTTGAAAGGAACCTTCCATCTTAGACCTCCTGTCAGAAAACCTTTCTTTCCATGGAGCCTGAATTTGCTGCTGTCGCAACTCATGTTGCCACCTTTTGAACCTGCTTCGTCATGCCTCCTAAAGTTTTTGTCATGGAAGATGCTGTTTCTCGTCACCGTGACCTCAGCTCATAGAGTCTCAGAGCTGCAGGCATTATCTGTCAGACCACCTTACCTGATATTCCATCCAGACAGGGTTTCTTTGCGTACAAATCCATCTTTCCTTCCAAAAGTATGTTCAGTTACAAATATTAACCAATCTATAGAGCTCCCTACCTTTTTCAAAAACCATACTAACAAACTGGAGTATATGTTGCACAAGTTGGATGTTCACAGGCAGTTAAGATTTTATTTAGACAGGACCTTTCAGAAAAACGGATCAACTCTTCGTCGCTTTTGCAGACAATAAAAAGGGCATGGCAATAACTAAATGTACATTATCTAAATGGCTTGCTGACTGTATAACATTTGTATACTCTAAATCAAACCAATCCTTACCAAACAAACCTAAGGCCCATTCTACCAGATCCATTTCCACTTCCTTAGCTCATGCGGCTCGCTTGCCTTTGGACACTATTTGTGCAGCAGCCACGTGGTCTAAACCACATACTTTCATCACTCATTATAGAGTGGACAAGGTCTCCAAGGATAGGACATCATTTGGTTCCACTGTGCTTAGGAACGTTCTTCCATGAGTCACTCGGGGTCATGGAGCTAGATGTGTAAGAACAAACGGCGAGATTGAACACTCTTACATAAAGAGGTTATGTCCTAACCATAACGTTCCATGTATAGCATTCATCTCGCCTTTGTTCTTACATTCCCTCCCTTTCCCCCCCATGTGTTTGGAAGAACTGGCAGGATTAGAGTCTGATCGATGTGTCTTTGCCCTTTGCGGGGTATATGGTCCCATGTGTCATGGGATATATGATTAGACCATTAGTTATTGCTATGGTGAGAGAGTGTCTCTGAATGGCTGAAGAGAGTGTTTGGAAGAACTGGTAGGATTAGAGTCTGATCAACGTGTCTTGGCCCTTTGCAGGGTATATGGTTCCATGTGTCATGGGATATATGCTTAGACCATTAGTTATTGCTATGGTGAGAGAGTGTCTCTGAATGGCTGAAGAGAGTGTATGCTTCTAGCACTGCAAGTGTTGGATCCTTTGGTCTGATTTGTTTGCAAACTAGATCTGAGTAATGGCAGGGAGGATTGTGGGATATGGGCTGGTCTCTAGCTTCTCTGAGATTCAGAGCTTTGCAATTCGGCCAACTCGGAGCTGAGGATCGGCTCCGAACCCGTGTGTAAGAACAAAGGCGAGATGAACACTCTACATGGAACGTTATGGTAAGGACATAACTTCTTTTTTATGACTAGATTTACTAAAATCATACATGACATAACTATTATGTTTTTTTTTTTTTTTTTTTTTTTTTTGCTGTTGCTTAGTTATTTGAGAGACCAAAAGCTGTAATGCTTATTCTTATTATTAGCTCCTTCCAAGCATGTTTATACAGACCATAGACTTTAAATTATGAGACCCTTCTAGTTTTTTATTTATTATAAGTATATTTCAATTCTTACATACACACATATATGTACTTCAAGCATGGGCAACAATGTCCATCCAGTTTTGCCAGAATACCATTCACTAGTTCATGTGGTGTGTTCCAGGCCATTATTAAAATATCCAAACAAATATTTGTCCTGTTCCATTTTAACAGCTTGTTCCATGCAGTGGCCACTCTGCCAGTGAACCACTCAACACACCTTCCATTCCCACAGATATTTCCACGAAGGAAATCTGATGACTCTCTAGCACTTCCTGGCAACCCCAAACACCCCTAAAATCAGCTATCCCCATATGGCCAACACGTCTGAGTAAGCTCACCTCCCAGACCACTGCAAAGGATACTGCACAAGACCAAATGCTCTTAGTCTTTCACAATAACTCAGACTTCCAATCTTATGTAAGTCCTTAATGTGTTTGGAACAAAATTTTATTTATTTATTTTTATTTATTTTACATTGTTTGACCGGGCTAGTCTAACTGGATACATGTCCCTTTTCAGTAGAGGCCCGGGGAGATAAGCTCCACCTTAAACTAAATAAATCAAGACAGAAAAAAGTCCAAAAAAATATCTAAATACATATACATGAAGATGCATATTTAAAATACATTTTAAATATAAAATTGTGCTTATTATTTTTTTTATCAAGAATCAACTTAATGAGCCAAACAAAGGTTTAAAACAGCCCCTTTATTTTATATATATATATATATATATATATATATATTTTTTTTTTTTCCTTTAAAACCAAAAACGTCATTGCCGAAAATAATCTCGGAGGCTACTCAGAGCTGTTAAGCATTATTGTCACTGAGTTTCCATCACCATAGCAACCTGGGAGCATCGGTTTCTGTTAGTATGTCTGTGTACTGCATACCAGAGGCTCGCCGTGCACCTGAAGCAAAGCTTCACGTCACTGCAACTTTAAGCCTAAATTCCCTCCCTTTCAGCGAGTCAGCAGCCAGGAAAAGAATGGAGAGCAAACAGATCAAAAAAAAAAAAAAAAACCTCCCAACAAGTCGCAACAACAAGAGATAACACATTCTTCCAGTCTTCACACCTCTCACTCAGCAGATGTATTAACAAACTATTCTCGGCCAAAATATCCCAAATGACATTTTTTTCCACCCCCTTCCCCTGGATCCAGGCTAAAACACCAAATGTCTCTTCCTCATACACAAGCATCTGAAATCCTCGATCACAAGCCACAACCCACAGTTTCCCAGAGATAAAACAGCAACATACATCAGCTGCCAGACACAGCTGTATCCACACACACCATGTCATGCTTAATCAAACAGCTCCTGAAGCTATGATACCTGCCATAATTGATTTTAACTATGTTTAGATAGAATCACAACAGGCACCCAAAGAGGCAGAAGGTAATAATAAAACACAAGCCTGTAGGTGTAAGCAGCAGCAGGTTGAATCACATAAACGCCACACAATACAAAGTGTTTTTATCCACCAGACTTCCTCAGATGTAAAATGAAAGAATGAAGGCTGTGCCTGCTTATATACCCCTCCCAATCTAATTAGTAGTTAAAACAATTGTTTAATTGACACCAATTAAATCCTGTAACTAAAATATTCATGACAACCTACCAACTTTCCATAAATACAGATGAAAGTAGATAAAAACATGCACATTTTTTAAAAGAACTTTAAAATAAATATATAAATACTAAAACCATCAGAATGTGTTGGATAGATAAATAAACTTGAATCAAAAACCAACAAAAAGAACTTGCAAAACATTATATATACTTATTTTATAGTTTTGCAGCTCTCATTTTTAAAATTGGGGCAATGGATATGTATTCATTCAGCCCTGGGAATCTATTGGCTTCCAATAACAACTGCCAAAATATTTCTCTCACCTCTATCCTATTTTCCCACGCCCCCCCCCCAACATCACATTGCACCTTCTCTACAACAAAGAAGCCCCATTTTGCTTGGGGACATGTCAGTGTATGTTTAAACAAGGCATTTTTAATATCTTCGACTCTAATAGCATATAAATGCTCATGAATCCTCCTTTTGAGTTTACGAGTAGTTTTTCCAATGTAAAATGCACCACAGGTTTTACATAGGGCCAAATAAATCAAGCCTTCACTATTACAGTTGGAAAAACTACTACTCTGAATCTGATGGTCCCTTGACAGGATGTATACAGAATCCTGTCTAAGTATATATGGGCATTGCGCACATGCCCCACATTTGTAGGTTCCCAATTTCTTACATGAAACAATAGAACCATTATACTCCAGCAAATCCTTGAGGTTCCTGCCTTTTTTATATGTAAATCCTAGGGTGTTGGTAAACAAAACATCCAACTCTGAATAACACATAAACCTGCTCCAGTGTTGAGTAATGATGTTTTTAACCCTAGAGGTATTCTGATTATAAAACATCACATAGTTATCCCCAAGGTTTTTTTATTTCATCCCTGGTAACATCACCCCTGGTTGTTGTGTGGTACTCTGCACATTTATTGATACTATCACACTGGTATCTCCTGTTCCCAAAATAGGGGCAAACCTATCCTTTCTCCCATTCTTTACTTCCTCCAAAACCTCATCAATTAAATAGTTAGGATACTTCCTAGATATAAACATTTCTTTGACTCTCTGACTTTCGTCTTCGAAGTCCGAGTCCAAAGAGGTCATCCTACAACTATGGACAAATTGTCCCTTGATAATACTTCTCTTCTGTTTAAATGGATGGGAACTAGTGAAATATAGGTACGAGTTAGAAAAGGTTTCCTTTCTATATACATTAGATGTAAACTGCTGCCCTAGGACGTCTTTTTTAATAGTGACATCCAGAAAGTTCATATAGTCATGTGTAATATGGGAAGTAAATTTCAAAAAATTAGTGGTATGGTTTAGATAGTCTATGAATTCTGTTAACTTTTCCTTACTACCTTTCCAAAAAATGCAAATATCATCCAGGTAACGTTTGTAATATACCCAATATTGTGCATATTCAGACTGGAACACAAACTTCTTTTCCCAAACCATGAGCACAATGTTGGCATAAGTAGGGGCACAACTTGCCCCCATGGGCACTCCCTGGATTTGTTTAAACAACTCACCCTCAAAAAATATAAAGTTGTGTTTCAATACCAAATCCATCAACTCTGTATAAACCAGAAAAGTATTGTTGTCAAGTTTTCCATGTTGGTGAATGGAATCCTGGAACCATTCTTACCCTGTAGAATGTGGAATCACATTAAATAAATCCTGAATATCAAGGGTTACAAATATTAAGGAATCTGAATACATGTTACTATTAATGCTTCTCAAAAATTCCCAGGAGTCCTTAAGTATACCATTGGCCCTAACCCAAATATCTTTTAATTTTATATCCCAAAATTTGGCCAACGGATGGGTTTTAGAGCCATTGGCTGCCACAATGGGTCTCAGGGGTGGATCCTCCACACTTTTATGTACCTTGGGTATCCCGAAAATAGCAGGGATACGGGGTCTGTCCACACTGAGATACTTAAAAGTGTCCTGGTTTATAAAATTATCATTCAGCATGTCCTGTAAAACCAAATCAATCTTACGGTATGCTAAGTTAATCTCATTCTTGGATACCCTAACATACCTGATGGTATCATTAAGCATATCCATCATCTTACTGGAATACAAAATACTGTCCATGAAGACCACCCCTCCACCTTTATCGGGTTGCATCACCCTCAGGTATCTATTTTCTTGAATGGATTTGAGAAGTACCTTTTCTTCTCTGGTCATGTTAAATTTACCATGCCATCCACCCCTATAAACATTCCTGATTTCTTCTTCGACCTCCCTTTCAAATTTTTTTAGCTGGGGGTGTATAGGGGGATAATAGGTACTAGGTCTTCTAATACCACTATTAGTACCACCATCCTGTTGCCCCTGAAACATAATAGCTAAATTATTTTTCCGTAGAAAAATCCTCAAGTCTATTAAGCTGTCCACTAAATTACCCCCTGTGGAGGGGATGAATTTAAAACCTTTTGAAAATAAAAGAAAATGTTTCCTGTCAATCTCCTTACTACTGTAATTGTAAATTTTAAAGTCATGTAGGGTGTGACATGGTCCATCCACAGTAATATTCCCTGTACTCCATTGGTCCAATGTGTTGGCTAGTCCCCCATCCTGACTACCACTCTTATTTATCTCGTGCCGTTTGCGGGACCCCTGTAGCACAGCCTTCATTCTTTCATTTTACATCTGAGGAAGTCTGGTGGATGAAAACGCTTTGTATTGTGTGGCGTTTATGTGATTAAACCTGCTGCTGCTTACACCTACAGGCTCGTGTTTTATTATTACCTTCTGCCTCTTTTGGTGCCTGTTGTGGTTTTATTGGTTCCTGGTTCTGTGGCACCCTTTCCTTGGTGTTTTTGGATTACTTGTTACATGGAGGTATCTGAGGCAGAGGCTAGCTTCCAGGATGGGGAAGCAGTTCAAGGTACTGACCTGGATTCGCGCCTGTCTCGTGTGGAGGGGCAGCTTACCCAATTGATTTCGCTTATGACTGGTAACTCTCAGCGAGGGAAAGACAATTCTTTTGATATCAACCCTATGAGGCCTACCCACAGGAAGGATTGCATTTCCACTCCTGCATGCAATCAGGAAGCCGATTTGGATCGCAGCCAGGCTGATGTGCCTGTAGAGGAAGTAACTGCAACTTCTTCCAGTTTGCCGTTGAATGGCACTAGAGGTGAGGCTGCATTACAGAAGGGAGCTGCAACTAAATTTTGTTACAATCATTTGGCATTGAATTCCCAGAACCAAGGTCCGAATGGACAGTCCTCTCTTTTAAGGGAACGTGGTGTTCAGGGACATGCTCCTGTGGAAATGACTGATAGTATGGCTAATGGTGACAGTGAAGTGCACGAGTGGACGGACTCTTCCTCTTTGGCTTCATGGCTTGTTAGTTACAAGTCTTTTTCCAGTCAACAAGGTACTGATAATAACTTTATATTTAATGACCGGGATATTGAGAAAGACAGTGAAGTGTCTTATAGAGCCAATATTAAAAAACTCACTGATTTAATTTACAAACATAAAACTCTGGGTATTGACAATTGTTACTTGCATGACTGTATTAAAAGGGGTATAGTACCCAAAGGATTGCGTTTTTATAAGTTTCCGAACAATGTAGTGGAAGGCTCCCCCTTTCACGAAGAATTGTTGAGTATTTTTGACCGTAGTGGTTTTGAAGTCATAAAAGCCCTGATTAAAGAAAATGAAAGGATTATGGGGCAAGTATATCAGGAGATAGAATACATTAATGAAGTAGTGACCAGTGATCTTATGTTTTCTGTTGAAAATGAGAAGAGAAAATATTTTATTATTAAGCAACAGGTGGAAGAAAAATGTCATGTTATTTTTAAAAGGAAGTGTGGCAAAATAGATAGGGATTTGAGGGATTATAGACAGAAAAAAGCATACCGGTACCCTAAGAATGACAAGTTTGGTCGAAAAAATAATTTTTTTGATAAATCTGGACCACAACACAGTACTTATTCCTCTTCTTTTCCATCAGGGGGACACAATGCCTGGGACTCTATGGATCATAGAGTGATGTACAGTGATTCAGGGACGGGGGAACATCAGGATTCAAACTATACTGAATTCCCTGAACTTAGGAGATCAGCTAGGTTAAGGCACAAATCCCCTGTGCGGTATTTTTACAGGGGTCCCCCAAATGGCACGAGATAAATAAGAGTGGTAGCTAAGAAGGGGGACTAGCCAACACATTGGACCAATGGAGTACAGGGAATATTACTGTGGATGGACCATGTCACACCCTACATAACTTTAAAATTTACAATTACAGTAGTGAGGAGATTGACAGGAAACATTTTCTTTTATTTTCAAAAGGTTTTAAATTCATCCCCTCCACAGGGGGTAATTTAGTGGACAGCTTAATAGACTTGAGGATTTTTCTACGGAAAAAGAATTTAGATATTATGTTTCAGGGGCAACAGGATGGTGGTACTAATAGTGGTATTAGAAGACCTAGTACCTATAATCCCCCTATACACCCCCAGCTAAAAAATTTTGAAAGGGAGGTCGAAGAAGAAATCAGGAATGTTTATAGGTGTGGATGGCATGGTAAATTTAACATAACCAGAGAAGAAAAGGTACTTCTCAAATCCATTCAAGAAAATAGATACCTGAGGGTGATGCAACCTGAAAAAGGTGGAGGGGTGGTCTTCATGGACAGTATTTTGTATTCCAGTAAGATGATGGATATGCTTAATGATACCTACAGGTATGTTAGGGTATCCAAGAATGAGATTAACTTAGCATACCATAAGATTGATTTGGTTTTACAGGACATGCTGAATGATAATTTTATAAACCAGGACACTTTTAAGCATCTCAGTGTGGACAGACCCCATATCCCTGCTATTTCTGGGAAACCCAAGGTACATAAAAGTGCAGAGGATCCACCCCTGAGACCCATTGTGGCAGCCAATGGCTCTAAAACCCATCTGTTGGCCAAATTTTTGGATATAAAATTGAAAGATATTTGGGTTAGGGCTAATGGTATACTTAAGGACTCCTGGGAATTTTTGAGAAGCATTAATAGTAACATGTATTCAGATTCCTTAATATTTGTAACCGTTAATATTCAGGATGTATTTAATGTGATTCCACATTCTACAGGGTCAGAATGGTTCCAGGATGCCATTCACCAACATGGAAAACTTGACCACAATACTTTTCTGGTTTATACAGAGTTGATGGATTTGGTATTGAAACACAACTTTATATTTTTCGAGGGTAAGTTGTTTAAACAGATCCAGGGAGTGGCCATGGGGGCAAGTTGTGCCCCTACTTATGCCAACATTGTGCTCATGGTTTGGGAAGAGAAGTTTGTGTTCCAGTCTGAATATGCACAATATTGGGAATATTACAAACGTTACCTGGATGATATTTGCATTTTTTGGAAAGGTAGTATGGAAAAGTTAACAGAATTCATAGACTATCTAAACCATACCACTAATTTTTTGAAATTTACTTCCCATATTACACATGACTATATGAACTTTCTGGACGTCACTATTAAAAAAGATGTCCTAGGGCAGCAGTTTACATCTAATGTATATAGAAAGGAAACCTTTTCTAACTCGTACCTATATTTCACTAGTTCCCATCCATTTAAACAGAAGAGAAGTATTATCAAGGGATAATTTGTCCATAGTTGTAGGATGACCTCTTTGGACTCGGACTTCGAAGACGAAAGTCAGAGAGTCAAAGAAATGTTTATATCTAGAAAGTATCCTAACTATTTAATTGATGAGGTTTTGGAGGAAGTAAAGAATGGGAGAAAGGATAGGTTTGCCCCTATTTTGGGAACAGGAGATACCAGTGTGATAGTATCAATAAATGTGCAGAGTACCACACAACAGCCAGGGGTGACGTTACCAGGGATGAAATAAAGAAACCTTGGGGGTAACTATGTGATGTCTTATAATCAGAATACCTCTAGGGTTAAAAACATTATTACTCAACACTGGAGCAGGTTTAGGTGTTATTCAGAGTTGGATGTTTTGTTTACCAACACCCTAGAATTTACATATAAAAAAGGCAGGAACCTCAAGGATTTGCTGGAGTATAATGGTTCTATTGTTTCATGTAAGAAATTGGGAACCTACAAATGTGGGGCATGTGCGCAATGCCCATATATACTTAGACAGGATTCTGTATACATCCTGTCAAGAGACCATCAGATTCAGAGTAGTAGTTTTTCCAACTGTAATAGTGAAGGCTTGATTTATTTGGCCCTATGTAAAACCTGTGGTGCATTTTACATTGGAAAAACTACTCATAAACTCAAAAGGAGGATTTATGAGCATTTATATGCTATTAGAGTCGAAGATATTAAAAATGCTTTGGTTAAACATTCACTGACATGTCCCCAAGCAAAATGGGCCTTCTTTGTTGTAGAGAAGGTGCAATGTGTGTGAGGGGGGGCCCATGGGAAAATAGGATAGAGGTGAGAGTAATATTTTGGCAGTTGTTATTGGAAGCCAATAGATTCCTAGGGCTGAATGAATACATATCCATTGCCCCAATTTTAAAAATGAGAGCTGCAAAACTATAAAATAAGTATATATAATGTTTTGCAAGTTCTTTTTGTTGGTTTTTGATTCAAGTTTATTTATCTGTCCAACACATTGTGATGGTTTTAGTATTTATATATTTATTTTAAAGTTCTTTTAAAAAATGTGCATGTTTTTATCCACTTTCATCTGTATTTGTGGAAAGTTGGTAGGTTGTCATGAATATTTTAGTTACAGAATTTAATTGGTGTCAATTAAACAATTGTTTTAACTACTAATTAGATTTGGAGGGGTATATAAGCAGGCACAACCTTCATTCTTTCATTTTACATCTGAGGAAGTCTGGTGGATGAAAATGCTTTGTATTGTGTGGCGTTTATGTGATTAAACCTGCTGCTGCTTATACCTACAGGCTCATGTTTTGTTATTACCTTCTGCCTCTTTGGGTGCCTGTTGTGGTTTTATTGGTTCCTGGTTCTGTGGCACCCTTTCCTTGGAGTTTTTGGATTATGTTTAGATAGAATAATAATGACATTTGTACTAGCTGCCAGACACGGCTGCATCCACACACACCATATCAGGACCGATCAAACAACACTTGTAGCTGTGATACCTGCCATAATTGATATTAACTATATTTAGAAAGAATAATGATGACATTTGTACTAAGAGCTTGCTACTATTATTTAACCAGGATATACATGACATTTCTAAATCATACTTTAACTGAAGAAGGCATTAGTCTCTATGACAGCATTTTTTTTTCAAAGCACTCTACTGTTACTGCTATTATATATGATGTTAATTTATTACATTTGAGTCTGAACTCTGATGAATGGTACCTTGTTAAATTAGTTAATTAATTACTTAAATTATTATAAGTAAAATCAATGGAAAATGAAAAGGATAAGTATTCAATGAGTTCAAGTAGTGGAATATAAACGTCTATGTTTGTATTATATGTTGCTTTGTTTGGCTTATATATAATGTAATGTAAATAGTAACCCATCTTGACCTACCTTTGTTTGTGAAGAATTGTTGGACTCTTTGAACATTCTGAATAAATCATTATTGTTTCTCAGTTGTATAAGAAATCCTCCTTTTTTACATAAAAAACAGATGACAAGTGATGTACCATATCATTTGAGACTTTGAGAGATGTAGTTGTAAGAGTTATTTTTTGGGACAGCTATCTTGGAATCAGTTTTTTTGTTTCTTCTTTCTGGCATCAGTCCAAGGATTTGTCTCTTTTATTCTTTTACGAGTAGGGGCTATCCATTCCATTTCTTCTGGGATAGACACCATGTTGCTGTTTTTGATGACTATAGCAGCTTTGTCTAAGTCATTAAAGGTTCTCATCTCATTGGCAAAAAGTATTTTTATCTTGTCTGGAAGGGCCAGCTGTGCTTTAATGTTGTTTTGTTTCAACAGTATTATTATTGGTCAGACATTTTTCCTTTGTTTTAGTATTCTGGAAGAATAATCATTGTCAAACCTTATCAGGCTTTGATTGTATTTTAAGGGTAATTTTCTCCAAGCAGATTTTAATATTAGTTCCTTGTCGAGAAATTAAAGAAATTGTATAACTATGGATCTAGGTGGAGTATTTGTTGAGTTAGAAGCAGGTTTCCTCAGTGCTCTATGCGCCCTTTCAATTCCAAATGAAAGCCCCCCTTTCAAGTCTAAAAATTCAGGAATCCAGGTTGTTAAGAATTAAATAATTACTTTTCTTCAGTGTTTTCAGGCAGACCAAAGATCCTTATGTTGTTTCTCCTTTCCCTGTTTTCTAAGTCATCTATTTTGTTAAGTAGCCGTGTATTCTGTTTAAGCAGAAATTTATTTTGGAATTCTTCCTCTTTGAGTCTCCCTTCAATGTCATTTAGAGAAGTCTCTATATTTGTTATTTTTGTATGGTATTGCTGTAATAGCTCCTTAAGAGTATCAGTCTGTTTTTGAGAATTTAATTTGAGGTTTTTTTAAGTCATTTTTAAAGTCATCCATCTTCAAAGATAGTTCCTGTAAGGTAGATGTTATCAATTGTAGTTCTTTTTTCAAAGCAGCATCTGGATGAGAATTCCTTGAGTTGTTCATATTCATTGACTCAATATATCTCCAAGTTACTTGATAGGAATATTTTTGTATAGCTCCACCAAAATTGATATTTATGTAGTTTAGTAGTTTATCTATAGATTTCTGACATTTTAAACTTGAAAATAATACAATGTTCCTATATTATTATACTAGTTTATGGAGCTCTCAAAATTCACTGCTCTCAGTTGGCCATCAAGACTCCGCCAACTCATTCCATCTTGATGTCCCCACTGCTTATGTATGATCCTATAAATAGCTGGATAAATGCATCTGACTCCTGCAGATGAAACACAGCATTACATTTAAAAATAATCTTTGGTACAACCCTAATATAAACAGGCTCTATAATAAAGGAAAAATCTCACTGTACAAATAATAGATGCTTATAATACACTTGCTATACTTATTAAAGAATTCCAGACCCTGATCAAATCAACCAAAGCCAAACATAAGGTAAAAATAGCCATCCAGACAAAGGATAATTACAAAGTCTTCTTTAACTATGATAAAATCTTAGACACATTGCCCAGTACTGCTTGTATCCAGGGGAAAATAGCCAATCTATTAACAGTCAACTTTAGATCAAACTTTCTCCCCTCCTATATTCCCAGACTACATACCTTCATCTACACCCCCACAAATCTCCCAAGGTCCTATCCAGTACCAAGAACATCACCTCTATGGGCTGAAACAACATATTGGGCTGCTTACTGGTTAGTATGAAACATGACTTGCCAGATCCCCTACAGAAGTCATTCAATATCTGTCTGTAAATAGGCTTCATGTCAGATTACTGAAGGACAGCAACAGTTATTCCCCTTGCACAAATGTGGTGTGTCAATGGATCCAGGTAATTATAGATCAATATCCCTGACCAGCCTCATCTGTAAGGCCATGGAATGGTTATTATAGAATTAATAAATAAGGAAATAGGTAACCTAAAAACCCTCAACCCAATCCCATTTGAATTTGTCAGGGGCAACTCCTGAATATGTAACCTGATCAACTTCTTTGAGGAGAATACTCATACAATGGATGAGGGCAAATCTGTATACACTGCATATCTGGACATCACAAAGGCCTTTGGCACCATCCAATATGGAGGTATAATAGGTAAACTCTTCCATCTAAACACAAATTCCTGTGTAACTCTTTGAATAGCCATTTGGGTCACAAATATAGCCTAATAAATTTGGACACCAAAATCCTCCAAGTGGGCCTTACCCAAACAATTAGCAGGTATTAAAACCATTTACTAAAATGAGATTCCAAATAATTTATAAATGTATACTTCAGAATAATAACTTCCCTTGTGACTATCACATTGACAACACAACCCAGACAATTGAACCTGTAATTAGGGATCTGTGGGGTCTATATTAAATGAATGAAAATTCATTACATTAAATACCAAAACAGCGACATGTATTACTCGAACTGCGTAAATACCGAACGCACTAAACTGCGAAATTTAAAATATCGAACGTTCATAGTCAGTCAACCCCACCACCCGCTACATACTACCTACCCAAACAAAATAAATAAACCACATACATACTCTAACCAAACCCTACTCCTAACCCTAAAGTAAAGCACCAAAACTCAACTTCTAATTCTATACTAAACCCCACATACATGACTATCTATGCACTATTCTTAACCCATCCCTAACCCTAAGGTCCGTAACTACCGCACACTTCCCCTACGGAGATATACCCAAACAAAATAAATAATGCACATAAATACATTTAACGAAAGTCTGCTTCTAACACTACACTAAATCTTACACACATTACCAGTCTTTACACTTACCTTAACCCGCACCCTAACCCTAAGGTCCGTAACTATCACACACTTACCTTATGGAGCTTTACCACAGATGGGGCAACCAAAACACTTCGACATTTTGGATTTCAAGGTTTTGCACGTTCAATGATTACGTATTTTGCACAATAAGTGTCGATGATTTTGTATTCACGTAAATGGAGTTTCGACAATCTAATAGGATCCCAATCTGAGAACCTTTGTTGAAAATGAACTGTCCTTTGATCACAATGTCCTTTTTTATCACACAGCTTATATCTAGGGGTATGGTATTTAGGTCCTGGAATGCAATCCTTCCACTGTACTCAGCTGTCATCAGGTCAGTCATTGAATATAATGCTCCACTCGTTATGCATCTGGCCAAACACTTGTCACAACTGGAGTGACCACAATACTTTATTTGCCTAGCTCAGGAAAAACTGTGTGTGCCATCTTTAAAACATTGTACCTCTTCTTGGTATCATATTGGCTAGTATGAGGCAATCTCTGCCTTGCATATAGAGCTTTAAAAGATGTTATCCTCTCAGACCTATTACAGATTTGCTTGTTCAATGCTATCATAAATATCTGTTTGAGGGACCTCAATTTTTTTTACAACATTAACAGAACATGTTGGAATGCTCAGTATGTGTCACAAAGAATACTTCTTCCATGAAACTATATTCCACTTCACATAAATTAAAGTATGTCTCTTACTCTATTCATACATAATTTGGACAAATGGATGGGAAACTGCAAATTCTCCCCTGGTTTAGTACCCATGCCCTTAAGGGATATGGGCAACAAGTAAATGTCCCAACATATCCAAGTTCTGCTGGCCTCTGGTTATTGTATACAAACTATAACAGCTAAAAACTGCCATAAGAATGTAAGGTTAGGTTTCTTAAGATTTTCACAAATCAATAGTCTAATAATTACTTGTGAACTCCTTACTGTTTCTACACAGGATGGCTGTTCGGCATTTGTAACCTGAATTACAAAATCCTTTGAGTAGTGCCAGTGAAAACCCAACCTGTCACTAATGAAAAATAATCAACCCCCTGGATTTAATAAAATCTGTGTAGGCATAGTGAACAGCCTACACAGAATGTATCCATTTACATGGCCACGGTTCCCCCACGACAGTGCACTATGCATATTAATGATGGTGCGCTGTTGAGGGAGAGCTGAGGAACATGGATATTGAATCAGTGTAGAGAGGTGTAGTGGCTACCATGACTGCAGATGAGGGTGATACTCCCTGTAATGCTCCCTGCTACTGTTGTAATGTTGTGAAGTGTGTCAGCTGTCTAATAAGCCATTTTTATGATATGTTATGTTTTTTTTGTATATATATATATATATATATATATATTTTTTACTGCATATTTGTGCGGTGCAGTGCAGAGCGCAGCAATGCCAAGCTGTGCTCACATATAGACAGCTGACAGCTGGCAGACATCTAAAAATAGAAAATGGATGTAATTAATTAACATAATTAAATTTATTTTTATTTATTTATTTTTATATATTTTCTTAATTTACGTTTGTGCGGGGCAGTTTGGAGCCGAACGGAGCTCATACATACATGCCCGGCACCTGCCAGATATCTAAAAATAGAAACCAGATGTAATTATTTATTTATAGGCATGTTTAAGCATGTTTGCATAGTGCAGTGCTCAGCAATGCTAACATGTAGCCTGGTAGCATATGCAAAGGTATATTAGTTTTTATATAATCCAACTAGCTACATGGGTAGATTTACTGTCTTATGTGTAGTAGGTCCTGGGTTTGAGTCCATAAGAATATGTCTGTAAATGAATGTACTATTTTTGTTTAATTTCATTAAACTAGTACAGATTTTGGTACTGCTACACTTTGCTAAGCACTGGTCATTCATGCTAAGCATTGCATAAACATGCTAATGACTGCCAATATTTGCGCTGTGCTAAGCCTCAAGAAAACCATGGTTCTGTGAGTTTTCACACTGCTTGGCTTCACTTAGCTGGTTTGTGCGCTGGTAAGCAATCCACCACTTTTTTGAATGTTGCTGAATGATGTGTAATGGCAGGAAAACAGCCTCCATTAAGCCCAATAGGCAGGAATTCTAGAACAGTCACTGGAGTTCAATCAATTTTTGCTATGACTGGTGGTGTTGGCCAAGGTGTGTGCTTTCGGGCTCAGATGTGGGGCATTCAGGAGTCCAGGGTCATAGTCTAACTCCTTGTTAAAAACTATGAACCCTGACTGATGCGGGGTGGATTTCAGGGCTCAGAGTGTAAGGCAGAGGCCTGGGACTGTTTGGCCAGGGAACTCACCAGTGTTGCTGGTATCCCCACGAAGGTGAGCATTGTTGTCCCCATTTTGACGACTTGAAAAGGAGAAAGAGGGGAACCCTGGACATCTGGGTCCAGGAAGCTCTAGCTGAGAATGCTTTAAAAGTATGTAAGTATGTCTCCCTCTGTCTAATCAAAATGTAAGCTAAATATCTACAAAACTGGTATGCATAATGGTGTGCTTCTCTCCCAAAAGCTGTAGCTGAGAGGGCTTGCAATGTCGAGTCTCATGCTGGGCACCTGGAAAGGTTGCACTGTGAGCATGGTAAGTACAGATTTAGTATGCCAACTGTAGTGCAATAAGCAAGAAAGAGTAAAGAATTTACTGCAATAAAGTATACATAAGAACAACTGTACTGCAATAAATGTGCATATTGAACTGTAGTGCAATAAATGGGCAATTAGAGCTGTAGAGCTGTAGTGCAATAAATGAACAGTAAGAACTGTATTTCAATAAAACAATAACAATACCAGTAACATTAAGCAAAATGTTGCTCAGCAGGATTGTGTTCTGAAAACCATTGCAACAGAGCTGTGTGCATTAATTGTCTATGGTAAGGTTGCTGCAGTCAAGTGTTCATAGGTTAGTACTAGGCTAACTACCCTTGTGAGCCATTTTAAGCCTAGCCAATTATCCCTTGTGAGACTCAAACCCTGCACTCTGTGTTTGTAAGGCAAACACCTTAACCATTAGGCCACCCTCCTAAATATAACACTGTAATAGCTGTAGCTAGCAAATCTAATGGTCTGCAAACTGTATTGCTTAACTCATAGTGCTGTCCAAGGCTGTCTCTAGACCAATATCTGTCACATAATGCTCTCTCTTCCTCATACTTTAGGTAATAAGGGTATATGGGTGAGGTAGCCCAGTCCATGGGCATATATTGTATGTGGACTTCACAGATATTTCAAACTAATAACAATAACATGAGTTCACTAGCACTGTTGATTCTAAACTACAGCTTTTTTGATATATGCAGTATGGCTGTATTCCATGCATGTGTGTTCTACTGTCACTGCAGTCTAGTATAATA
Organism: Protopterus annectens; assembly: GCF_019279795.1. Lineage (NCBI taxonomy): Eukaryota > Metazoa > Chordata > Ceratodontiformes > Protopteridae > Protopterus > Protopterus annectens. The sequence continues at coordinate 548,418,248 of NC_056737.1, forward strand.
CTGTAATAGTGCTAGAATGACAGAGGAATGTCCTGTAAGTTGTACTTCTCAATTCATAGCATAGTCCCAGTTGATCCCTAGGCAAGTATCAGTCACTCAATAGTCAGCAGTGGCTCTGTAGCTCAGTCTGTTAAATGCTTTGTATGCAGTATATTTTGCCACGCACAATCCTGAGTTCGAATCCAGTGGTATGTAGCACTAAATTTTCAGTATCAGTCACGTAATGCTCACATTTTCTCTCTCACCAGGAACACAACAAATATATGGGTGAAGTGGCCCATATTATGAGCAGATATTGTATTTAGATTTCACAGAATGTTAACATCAATTCCAAGAATGTGTTCATCAGCATTGTTGAGTCATAAATAAAGCTGTGTAACCCCAGTATGTCTGTATCCCTTGCATGGGAGATGTCCCCTACAGTCACAGCTAGTGGGTTCTACTCCCATGCCTGCCAACTAAGGCATGATGGCTGTCTTTTTTACTTACTGTACACAAACATGACTCTCAATTGTCAAAATTTCTCATAATGTAATTAAAACTGCCTAATCTGTCTGTTAAATGATTAGTAGATAAATTATTGCCTGCAATGCAATGTATTACCAAATCCATTTACAGAACACCTGGATAGTTATATAAGTCCACATTATGTGAAACTGTTCTGTGTAGTGGTGTATCTGCATTTATTACTGCTTGGCCTATACTGCCCCATACTAACAGCTTGAGAGGTATGTACATGCTACATCAGTTATAGGAGAATTATAGTAATTATACTCAAACATGACACTACACACCTGTAGAGTATATCAGGGATATAATCTGCAATGTCAGTAATGGAGTGTTTCTCTCTCTCTCCCCATACCTTATCTTCATTTATTTATTACTTTTATTTATTATTATGATTTAATATTAACATATTTTGTTAAACTAACTATATTTTGGAAAAATGTATTTCATCATTGATATGTTTTGTTATGATTTAATAATAACATGTTTTGTTAAACTAACTATATATTGAAAAATGTGGCTGATTGTTATGTTTTATTATGATGCAATATTAACATATTTGTTAAACTAACTGTTTTGTTGGCCCTATGGTTTACTTTTTACTGGCATGCTGTTACCATACTGACTATGTTACTTAATGTTGTGTTGCACATAATATACATTAATATCTATTTGGATAAATAAATACGATGTTCAATTCTGCTAATACTAACACTGGTTTGGTTATTACTAATCATTGCTTATTGCTATACCTCATTTACCACAACACGTCAAGGTAGGCCAGTTCTGGCTGATCCCCCTACCTTGCCTCAACTGACCATGGCACCAGGTTCCAGCATGTCTGGGACCCAGACCGGTGGTGCCCCCTCTGCTGCCCCTGTACTACCTGCAGTGTCAGGTAGTACCACCCCAGGGAATGGGGCCTCGCTCCCCTCTGGGAGTGATGTTGGAGTGGGTGTTGTTACCCATGCAGAGCTGCCAGTGTTGGTGCACAGGATAGTCCACCATGGCTAAGACTGCCACCTGCACCAGATTTGAGAGCATGTTGGCCAACCTGGTGGGGAGCCTCAAACTGGTACCCAGCATCTAGCACAGCCACCCTCGGGGCAGTGATGGAGCAGTATTGACAGTCCTATTGGTGGAACATAAGTCACACTGCTGCCATCTGGAGGCACATGGGAGTCGGATTCCACAACACCTTTCCTATCCAAGGTGTTCACACCCCTCATGTGTCATGCACCACCCCAGTCTGCTGTCTTTTCTGTCTTGTCTGTTTGCAAATGCATGTTCACTATCCAACTTACCTCCCCACATTTACCTATGTTCCTTCCCCAACATTCCACTCTCACCTTAAAAAAACAAATGGCACCCCACCCCAAAAAATATTGTCCCATACATAACTGTCCATTTTGAACAAGTGTCCACTGAGTACACACAATTTGGTCCAATTGGCTTGGCAATACAATTATGTTGTCCTCACCCCTCTCTCTGAGGTTTGAGAATCCACATTCATCTACAAATTCTGTCAAAGTGCACAGTTGTTGCTGTACAAGAAATGGATGACTATGGTTCTTTCCTACACCCTTCCTGCACATCCCTCCCTACTTTTCACTATGTTTTTCCCTCTGTTTGTCCCCATTTCACCACTTTCCTATCTCCCCTTTTTTATTTTCTTTATATTTATTTAGTTATTTAAGCTCAGCTAAATAGAGCTACAATGGCTATATGTGTTTCTAACATTGTAAGACACATATACAAAATAAACACCTCTGCCATGTTTTGAACCCAACCCCATCACACCTGCAACCTACTGCATTAACCTGCCATGCCATACAACCCTTATTTAAAACAGGTGGTTTAAATAAAACAAAGTAATTGCCAATGACAGTCATTAGGCATGTTTCAGTGGAACTGTGGGTTGCACTGCACTGTGCAAACTGGAATAAAAAGCAATGGAAAAAACTGGGAGTGTACCTTGGACTCTGGTGCAATAGTACACCACTAGACAGCCAAAGACATGATAATGGATGTAACTGCAGTCTGTGATAGCAGATAAATGTGTCCTTTTATCAGCAACATGCAGAAAGTCACCTGATAAGGCATTCATGGCAAAATACATATTCAACTGGGACTCTGATGCAGAAATATATCCATATAACTCCATGTACACACTGATGGATATAGTAAATGTATGTCAAAGCTTGCATGTGTGCACATATATCTTGCAAATACACCCATTGTGGCAGTGATGCAATAGCTCAGTCTGTTAAATGCCTTGCTTTTAGTACATTTTGCCACACACAGTCATGGGTTCAAATCCAGTGCTGTGTTGCATTTCAATTACATTATTGTGAAGACAACAATTAATGAATGACTCATGCACTAATTATCCACACAAAGCATTGCAAAGTAAATAGCTGATTTTAAATGCTGGAAGTCACAGGCCTGCAGGTAGGGACACACATCACATATCCGTATAGCATTACTATATGTTGGCTAGTATTCTGTTATTGACACAGTTGCCTAACATATGTACCTTAAACACATGCTGTAATTGGAGTGTAAAGGGTGCTCTTTCCCTGGCTCTGCCTCTACAACAAGGCTGACACAACAACACAGATACACATACAGCTTGTTGTCCTCCAAAGTGTTAACAATCACTGTCTATGTCTATTACATGCATCATCAGTGCAGCCTGTGGTACACACAGCTCTATGTAAAGGTTTCTGCTACAGACCTACCCTCTGCGATGATGTAGTCTCCTCACCCCAGTAATGTCCATTTCAAAACCTAAGAAAGGGGTTCTGTTCTACATGAAGGCCTTATATATTGCACAGTGATTACAGGCCATTGCTAGTGCATCTCAGCTGTGTTGGCTGCAATTAGCATATCAGAGTCACAGACTTGTTTAGAGGCAATTACCTGCTAGTGAGAAGTAAGTTAAAATGAAAGCAGCTAGCTATGGCCTAACATTCTCTATAAGACTTTCCTCACACAGAGCACACCTTTGTGAAACAGTACTAGTAGTACATTTCAGCAGAGGAGTAAAATATATGTACTCACTGACAGGTGGTAGTATGGAATCCAGGAAATGGTGGAGTACCCTGGATGCTGATGCCTGTGAGACCCCCATCATGTCCCCGGTTGGGCTTTAGAAGGTACCTGTGGCTATTATCCTAAGGGCTGCACATATCTTTGTTTCCACTGGAATGTGTTCCCCTCTGTTGGCTCTGGGCCCAAGTTGAGGGTGGCAGAGCTCAGTGAGTACTTCTAGCATGTCCCTGTCCACCCCATAGTGCACTACAATCTCCAGCTCATGTAGCCCCTGGAAAGTTACCCTGGGCCTGAACACTCTTCTCCTTCTCTGCCTATGCCTATTGTCAGCAGCAGTAGCAGCAGCAGCAGTATTCACCTCAGCATCTAACACGTACAGATGTAGCAGATCTGCAGCAGCCCCTGCCATTCTTTCAGTTGAAATTCCCAAGTCTGTACTCCAAAAGTGCAGAGTATGGAAAAAAAATCAGACTGTAGGGTGCATGCATAATTTATAAATCTCTACTGTAGGTGCTGCCTGCGTGATTGGCTTTCTATGATGCATTGCACCTGCCTAATATATTATTTACATCTTTTAATGGCCCTAGTTGAAGTTAATCAAGGATCAACACTAATTAATACATCATTGGCCTTTTAAACACTCTGAGCACTGCAGCGCACTGTGCAAACATGTGTAACGTAGATAAACACTGCTTAGCATTCAGTGCACACACCTCCCAAACTTTAACACTCAGCACAGTGGCGTGCCTCGCAAACACATAGAAACAAGCACCCCATAGGTAAACAAAGCTTAGAACAGCAGTGCACACAACCCCTCAGGCTTCCACACTCTGCAAGGCAGTGTGCCTCACAAACAGGCACATCTAAGCTTGAATAACCTTAGAAGTTATCAGACACTCTCTCTCTCCTGATGTGAGATACCTCCTCTGTGGACACCAACATAGTTCGTTGCCTACACAGATGAGATATGCGGACATGGTTACCCCATTATGCTATTCAGTAACTCCACCTAACTTGCATAGTGATCTGCGCTCATAACCTGGATACTACATATTTCCAAGGCCTTCCACACTAGCAACAGCACTGATGCACCATTGTAAATGCTGCAAGCAGAGTCCTATAATATATTTCTGTCTCATGATATTAATATTTGATTTTTTCCACTTTTTTTCCTAATAAGGCATATTTGTGCACTGCAGTGAGCCATGCAAGCATGCTAAGATTATTAAAAAAAATATATATATATATATATATATATATATATATATATATATATATATATATATACGCACACACACACCTTTTAATACATCTACTGCAACTTTTGGAACACACAGAGGATAGTTTTGCTCATATCTACTTACATTATTACAGTCCCTTTTGTCTGTCTACAGTCCAGTACATGGAATTTTTCCATGTACACCTTGTACACAGACAAGGGGTCTGCAGATTTGCCTATCTGCTTGCTGGAATACTCTACCTGCCTCATTTCCATGAGATTCACCTGCTTATGAGATGATTTGGAAGGCACAGAAGTTTCCATGTTGGCGTGCTCATGCGTGCTGCTCAGCAGTGCTTAATGAATCTAAAAATATTCACTCCAATGTTAGCAGCACTGTGCGATGCCTACACTGAAAAAAAAAAGTGTAGGCTTCATTAAATTCCCTCCCAACATATTTCAGCATGGAGAGCAGAGTAAAAAGAGAGAAAACCCATGCTTAAATAAACTTACTCCTAGAAGTAGTTTTTCACACAATGTAGTCAAAACACTCACTCTACCTTATGGCATATGTCGCTCTCCTACTTTGGACACATTAGAAGAGTCTTTGTGGGTTTTGTTTAAGCAGATGTATTATATACAAACACATCATGATAGAAGTTTACTGACTTTAGCTTAAGCAACTTATATACAAACTAACTACTACAATCATACATGCTCACTCTCTGGCTGCACTCTCAAAATGGCACTGGGAATAGCATGTGCCCAGTATTTATATGTGCACGTTCAGTTCTTGGTATGCTTCTTAAAGACAAAGCACATACACTCTGATCTACATCCTCCCTCTTTGAGAAATAGATCACGTAACATTATGAATCTATTCGGCATGCAGATAATACAAGTTGTTCTTTGTCATGCAATTATACAAGACTAGGTACATAGATACACTTATGTCCATGTTGCTATATATTTCACACTGGACCTGGAAATTCGACCATGTCGTGTGACATAAAACTGGGAAATAGGTTTAGCAACTGGAGCTGTCTCTACAGAGAGTTCAACCTTGGGAGTATTTGTAACATCCTCAGGAATGTAAGTAGAGGTTGAAACACACTGTGGGATGTGAACAATGTTTGGTTCGCTCTGAGATCTAGATTCTGTATTGCAGGAACAATGCTGTGATGCTGATTCTGGTACAGGAAGAAGATGTCTGCGATTTCTCCTGTTCTGCATACCCTCAGATTCTACAAGGTAGGATCTCAGCTTGGTACATATAGCAGTAACTTGAACAATCTAGTCAAAACCTTTCGCCGTTTGTATCCTCTTCTTCCCTCAATGGATAGAGAAATCTGCTCTGTTTATCATAACTGGACTTCTGGATAGAACACTTCTTGAATAATTGAGCCTCGCTGGTTCTATTGTTCTTAACTTTAGGCCTTAATAAACTGGAACTAATAGGTAGCATAGTTCTGGTTTGACTGGATAGAAGTCTTTGAGCAGGTGAGCCAAGTATATTGTCACGGGGTATGTTTCTAAGATTAAGTAAATACAAAAAGACATCGGTATTGTCATGCTTTGACCTTTCAAGTAATTGCTTTGCTCTCTGCACTGCACGTTCAGCTAGACCATTTGACTGTGGATATTCAGGACTGCTAGTAACATGTACAAAGTCCCATTCTCTTGCAAATTTCTGAAATAACTGACTAGTAAATTGAGTACCATTGTCAGAAACAACTTTGTGTGGACTACTGTGGATTGAGAAATTATTTTTCAACTTAGTAATAACAGTAGTGGATGTTAAATTAGGTAGTAAGTCAATCTCAAACCAATTCGAGTAAGAGTCTATCAATACTAAATAGTGTTGATTGTCCCACTCAAAGGTATCAGTAACTACTGTTGACCAAGGTAGTTTGGGAAATTAAATTAGGTGAAGTGCTTTTCTCTGCAAATGGGATCTAGTACTATTGCATACTGAACAAGAAGAAAGTACTTTATCAATGTCTTTCAGTAATGATGGCCAAAATACTAGTTCTCTCACTCTTCTCTTTGTGGATGCAGAACCTGGATGACCACGATGCAAAATCTGGATATACTCTTATAGTACGGAATCAGGGACAAAAATTTTAGGACCTTTTAAAATAATGCCATCTTCCATCACCATTTCATCTCGGTAAAGAAAATAGGTTTTCACTTCAGGTGATACACTAGATTGCTTTGACGGCCATCCAACATTAATGTATTGATTGAGCTTTTGCAAAAGTGGATCAGTCTTTGTATGATCTCTCAGCTCATCAAGGCTAGTGGTACAGAAGTTCTGTACTGCCATCAAGTCAAAATCAAAATTCTCTGTGTCAAGCTGTTTCATCATATTTCTGGGTGATCTGGATAAGGTATTGGCCAGATAAAGTAGTTTGCCTTTTGTATAGACCATCTTGAAGTTGTACTTTTGCAATTTGAGCATCATTCTTTGTAATCTCATTGGAGCTAAATGCATACGCTTCTTTAGAATAGTAATTAGAGTTTGGTGGTCAGTCTTCATCTGAATAGCTCAACCATAGATATAATCATAAAACTTGGAACATGCAAATACTATTGCCAAAAGTTCTTTCTCAATTTGAGCATATTGCATTTCAATTTGGGTAAGTGTTCTAGATGCATAGGCTACTGGTCTGCCCTCTTGATCTCAAGCCACTACTGGTAAATAAATGACCTACATATGCAACTTCTGGTAGTCTGAATTTGCACTTCAGAGGATTGAGCTTCAAGCGTACTTCACATGCTCTGTCTAGAACTCTCTTTAGGTTTCTTTCATGCTCTGCTTCAGCATTGCCCCCAATCAATAAATCATCTACTATTATGGTGCAAGGATAACCCGAAAACATTTGCTCCATTGCACACTAAAAACCTTCACTTACAGAATTTATTCCAAACGGCATTCTTAGGAATCTGTATCTGCCAAATGGGGTACCAAAAATGGTTACTAATGAGGATTTGTGATGCCAAAATGAACTTTTTGCATCCAAGACAGAAAAAAACAGTGGCATTCGGTATTAGGGCTGTGACCTATTTGACTGTATGTATTAGGGATACAGTCTCTTCAATGCTTTGTTCAGATCTCTTGGGTCAATACATATCCTGATTTTGTCTGAGCTTTTTTTGTGAGCTGCCACCATACACGACACCCAGTTGGTTCTGTAAGTGGACAAATTACACCTTGCTGCACCATTTTATCCAGCTGAGCCATGACTTTATTTTGCATAGCTATCGGAACTCTTCTTGCTGGTCTGGAGTGACTTCTGGGTGTAACTTCATGGAGTACACAACTGGAAGTTTGCCCAACTTGTTATCAAAATCATCAGCATGTTGTTGTTGTTGTTGTGTCTTTCGGCTTTTCCCAGTTAGGGGTCGCCACAGCGGAACTCTGGTCCGCTAATGATTGGCAGTAGATTTTTATGTGCTGAGTTGCCAGCTCTGACACACAACCTTCAACGAAGGCACACCCATTCATGCATGTCTCCACGCAGAAGACGCTCTAGCTGAGAATCGAACTGGACAGCATCTTACTGTGAGGCGACAACGCTACCGCAAAATGGCTTCAGAAAGATTAGAACTACAATATGCACATATATGATAAACTTCTTTGGTAAAAGAAAGCAGATTCATTCTCAAACTGTCTTTGAAACCCAGTAATGACTGTACTGGTCTTCAGACTACATAGACTAACAAGCTGTAACAGTAATTAGCCAAATAACATGAAAGCATCACTGAGCCTTCAGTTTGAATGGGTTCTGTTCAAGCAACTTTATTATATACAAACACATTACGAAAGACTTTTACTGACTTTAACCTAAGTAACTTATATACACACTAACTACTACAATCATACATGTTCACTCTCCGGCTGTACTCTCAAAATGGCACTGGGAATAGCACATGCCCGGTATTTATATGTGCACATTCAGTCTTTGATATGCTTCTTAAAGATACAGAACATACACTCTGATCTACAACATAAATCAATAAGGTTAATGCAACTTGTATACTGACAGGAAAAGCTAGTGTAAAGAACTCCCCAAAGCAATTAAAACAACAATCATTATGAGAACATAGACAGAAAAAAATGCAAGAAAATATAGAAGAAATATAGCCTTGTCAGAGAAATTCTTAAAATATCATCTGCTACTGTCAGCACAGTCTTAAGAATAAATAATACCACAATATGGCTGACTGAAATTTTTGGTGAAAGTGAGTACAATAAATAAAAATCAATGTGACAAAAAGTGCCTCTCTGGTGACCATTCTTCATCATCTGACAACAACAGAAGAGGAATTAGAGTCAATATTATTTTTTTTCTTGTAATCCACTGAAATGAAGATGGCAAAAGTGAAAGAAGGTTTTCCACTGAAAGTCTGAGGACTGTAAATGAGATTCTCACAACAGAAAGGGCCTAAGCATACATTTGCAGAATATGTACTTGCAGTACCTACCGCTGTGAGTGCATTGGATAAAGTAGCTTCCAATGATGTTTTAAAAAGTTAATACTAAATGTTGGAAGTCACTGTTTATTTGTGAAAATCACAGATTATTTGTGAGGTGCCAGGACTTACAATACCAATCCTTGCACTTGTGTTATGGAGCCATGTAGGTATAACAAAAAGGAAAGGACATTTAGGAGAGAAGGTATTGGTAAGAAAGACATGGACAATTATAAAGGATGTCAGAAAAAACAGAAGTAGAATAAACATATTTTCTATTAAATAACTTTATTGACAGATGATCTCTCCAGATATTGTTTAGCTTTATTTCAGGTTTCGTAGCGCTTAAAAGAGAAGTAAGCACATGAAAGAAAAGTCTACTTTATGTACAGTAATTCATATAAACACTGATGTGTGGAGGATGGCTCATAAAGACTTACTTTCTAAGATGTTTTCTGGTTTTGTGTTATTATAGGAAAAACTACAAGGAAGAGTGCAGAATCAAAGGACTTTGAAGATGAGATGACATATATGTTGTCACATGTGATAACACAGGTACTCAAAACAGTAGGTCATCTAGAAGACAAGTTAATGGTTCAAAAGGAATGGCTTTTTTTTCCAAATTTCTTCACGAGTATTAAGATAATTAAGTAGAAACTCTAAATTTAGTAACTATAGAGCTTTGGTTAGCTGAGATTGCATTATGAAGAATAAAATACTAAAACATGGAAGCCTGGAAGTGAGCAGCCAACATTAGCTCACCATCCATGAAGAGATAATGTGGTTTTGGTAGTCTGATTATCAACATGCAAGTAAAAACAATAAGAAGATCCTGGAGAGGGAGCATGTGATAGGCTCTGACATTAATGCACGTGAGGTAGCATGCATGTATATGAAGTCATAATATTTCATTATTATGACATGTTTATGTCAACCACCTCGAATTGAAATGGATTAGGGTCATTGCAAAACAGTAATCATTTGTGCTAATGAAAAAGTAAAGCCCTGAGACAGGCAAACAATCTTGGCAAGCAAAGAGGCTGTGGAAGGAAGAGGACTGCAGAGGATAGAGTCTCTCTCTTGCTAATTGTTTGGGCTTAATATTTTAATGTGGAATGCTGCAGGAATGTTGAAGGTCCTCTGATCACACTGTGCAAACAGACTTCATATATGCCTCGATGAAGGCACCCGGCAGCCTTTGGCTGGTTCTCACTCAACTCTATTGCTGTGTGTAACTCGCAAAGACAACATGAGCTAAGACTTATAGGTGGGGGTAATGGTTATTAGATTGAGAGATAAAAGGAATACAGAAAAGAAAAAGAAAAACAGTGGCCTATTAATAACTGGTCATTTACTTAACTATGTCGACCTCACTGACATTATACTTCATATCTTAACTTTGGAGATGTATGGCTAGATTTCAAACCAGTGTCTTTAATCAATGAAAAATAAAATACAAACGGCTGGTGTGATTAATTTTGAGAAGGAACAGGACAGAAGAGATAAAAACAGACTCGATGTGCTTGCCAAAAATTATATTTCAGAAATGCAATAAACAAGCTGAATCAAGGACAATAGATCCTTTTCAGTAGAAAACGGTTACACGGTTGATCTTACCGGTACTGATAGCACATACAAAACAAAAAACTTTAGGCTATGAGGTAGTGGTCATCTTAAGCATAATGCTTATACTTTAATTTGTTTATTTAATTTTAAGGCATGGAACATTGCATCAGTATTTTTTCACTTTGATATTTATTTTAAGTCAATAAATTCCACACTTACTGAATTCAAAAACATTTAATTCTAGAGTTGTCACAGTAAAATCTAAACACACAGCAAATCCAGACTTGCAAGTCATTACACTGTAAATGGAATAGACATACTGAACAAGAAAGACAACTTTATATAGAATATTAACATGGAAAAAAAAATAAACTATAATAATTAACTGTTATGTGTGACTACTGGTTTCTCTGTTAATCACTTGGAAAACCTTCTTTGAAATGTAATGATAATAGCATAATAAAATCTACAAGCAGCATTAAATTTGTAGCATAAAGCAGTATTGGAATGGTGAGCATTAATCCTCTTTACTTTGCTAGGCTACCACTGAAATTCCAGGAAAAATGCTTTGCAATACAATTCACATGCTTATATTCAAACAAAGTGAAAGAAGTTCAAGAAAAGAACATTTTCAAATTTTGAACTCTTTGCTTGAACAATGTTTATGAAAAAAAAGTTCTGACTTGCAAAATGAGTTCTATGATATGAATATAATGTATTTATGTGCTGTAGAACTCAGCATGTGTGATTTCAGTCAGCAATCACAAGCTGTAATACAAGGATTGTTTGAAAAAGGTTAGCTGGTAAATTGCTCCTGTAAGTTCATGTGAAGGCATA